>NW_027016829.1:35000-52500 GCF_036934945.1 Oncorhynchus masou masou
CAGGCTGAGTCCCTCCATCCCAATCTCTCTCCAAAGACATGGCTCCATCCCAAAGAGGAGCGTGTCTCCCTCACTGCATAACCCTCCATCAGAGATGCAGTTTCTCCATCCCTGTGATAAATCTCTCTCCATCAAAGAGATTCATTATCTCCATCCCTAAACATATTCCAAATTTTTCAAATCCTCATCCATCCATCCCTAAGAATACTCCATCCCTCCATCCCAATCTCTCTCCATCCCTCCATCCCAATCTCTCTCCATCCCTCCATTCCAATCTCATCTCCATCCCTCCATCCCTACTTCTTATTCCTCATCCATCCCTATCTCTCTCCATCCCTCCATTAATGTTTCCATCCCTCCATCCCAATCTCTCTCCATCCCTCCATCCCAATCTCTCTCCCTCCTCATCCATTCCATTGTATACTCTCTCCATCCCTCCATCCCTATCTCTCTCCATCCCTCCATAGTTTCATCTCCATAACTCCATTTTATATTTATTCCATCCCTATTCTCTCCATTCCATCCCTATTATTTTTGTATTCCATTTTATTATCTCCATTACTCCATCCCTATCTTTCCATATTTCCATCCTTTATCCCTTTTGTTCCATCCCTATATCCCTATCATTCTCCCTTTCATCCCTCCATCCCAATCTTTTCCATCCCTCCATCCTTGAATCCCTGAATTTCTCCATCCCTCCATCCCTATCTCTCTCCATCCCTCCATCCCAATTTCTCTCCATCCCTCCATCCCTATCTCTCTCCATCCCTCCATCCCTATTTCTCCATCCCTCCATCCCTATCTCTCTCCATCCCTCCATCCCAAGATTTCTCTCCATCCCTCCATCCCAATCTCTCTCCACATTGTAAATCCATCCCAATCTATCTCCATCCCTCCATCTTGTGTCTCTTTACCATCCCTCCATTGTTCCATCCCTATCTCTCTCCATCCCTTTATTTGAAACTTCTCCATCCCTCCATGTTTACTGTCTCCATTTCCATGTTTATTTCTCTCCATCCATCCATCTTTATATATCTCCATCCCTCCATCCCTATCTCTCTCCATCCCTCCATCCCTATCTTTCTCCATGCCCTCCATCCTTGAATTCTCTCCATCCCTCCATCCCTATCTCTCTCCATCCCTCCATCCCTCCATCCCTATCTCTCTCCATCCCTCCATCCCAATCTCTCTCCATCCCTCCATACCAATCTCTCTCCATCCCTCCATTCCAATCTCTCTCCATCCCTCCATCCCTATCTCTCTCCCTCCTCATCCATCCCTATCTCTCTCCATCCCTCCATCCCAATCTCTCTCCATCCCTCCATCCCAATCTCTCTCCATCCCTCCATCCCAATCTCTCTCCCTCCTCATCCATCCATCCCTATCTCTCTCCATCCCTCCATCCCAATCTCTCTCCATCCCTCCATCCCAATCTCTCTCCATCCATCCATCCCAATCTCTCTCCATCCCTCCATCCCTATCTCTCTCCATCCCTCCATCCCAATCTCTCTCCATCCCTCCATCCCAATCTCTCTCCATCCCTCCATCCCAATCTCTCTCCATCCCTCCATCCCTATCTCTCCTCCATCCATCCATCCCTATCTCTCCCTCCATCCCATCCATCCCAATCTCTCTCCATCCCTCCATCCCTATCTCTCTCCATCCCTCCATCCCTATCTCTCTCCATCCCTATCTCTCCATCCCTCCATCCCTCCATCCCTATCTCTCTCCCTCCTCATCCCTCCATCCCTATCTCTCTCCATCCCTCCATCCCTATCTCTCTCCATCCCTCCATCCCTATCTCTCTCCATCCCTCCATCCCTATCTCTCTCCATCCCTCCATCCCTATCTCTCTCCATCCCTCCATCCCTATCTCTCTCCATCCCTCCATCCCTATCTCTCTCCATCCCTCCATCCCAATCTCTCTCCATCCCTCCATCCCAATCTCTCCATCCCTCCATCCCAATCTCTCTCCATCCCTCCATCCCTATCTCTCTCCCTCCTCATCCATCCATCCCTATCTCTCTCCATCCCTCCATCCCTATCTCTCTCCATCCCTCCATCCCAATCTCTCTCCATCCCTCCATCCCAATCTCTCTCCATCCCTCCATCCCTATCTCTCTCCATCCCTCCATCCCAATCTCTCTCCATCCCTCCATCCCTATCTCTCTCCATCCCTCCATCCCTATCTCTCTCCATCCCTCCATCCCTCCATCCCTATCTCTCTCCCTCCTCATCCCTCCATCCCTATCTCTCTCCATCCCTCCATCCCTCCATCCCTATCTCTCTCCATCCCTCCATCCCTATCTCTCTCCATCCCTCCATCCCTATCTCTCCATCCCTCCATCCCTATCTCTCCATCCCTCCATCCCTATCTCTCTCCATCCCTCCATCTCTCCATCCCTCCATCCCTATCTCTCTCCCTCCTCATCCATCCATCCCTATCTCCCTCCACTCCCACCCATCCCTTCCCTTCCCTTCCTCACCAGTTACCTTCATCGCTCTTCCATTCCTTTTCACTCTCCCATCCCTCCACCCCCTCCCCCTCATCTCCCATCCTCCAACACCCCCATCCCTCATCTCCCATCCCTCCTCATCCATCCATCTCCTATCCTCCAACTCCCCCCCATCCCTCCTCCCACCCCCCTCATCTCCCATCCTCCAACACCCCTTTTCATCTCCCATCCTCCAACACCCCCCCTCATCTCCCATCCTCCAACACCCCCTCATCTCCCATCCTCCAACACCCCCCTCATCTCCCATCCTCCAACACCCCCCTCATCTCCCAATCCTCCAACACCCCCCCCATCTCCCATTCCTCCAACACCCCCCTCATCTCCCATCCTCCAACACCCCCCTTATCTCCCATCCCTCCAACACCCCCCTCATTTCCCATCCTTCCAACACCCCCTTATCTCCCATCCCTAACCCCCCCATCTCCCCTCATCTCCCATCCATCCTTCTCATCACCCACTCCTAGTCCCTGTTCAGATTTAGTCCCGACCTCCAGGAGCTGATGAGTCTCCTGGTTGTGACTGTTCTGAGAGCTGTCGTTATCTATAATGTTACCCTGGAGCTGATGAGTCTCCTGGTTGTGACTGTTCTGAGAGCTGTCGTTATCTATAATGTTATCCTGGAGCTGATGAGTCTCCTGGTTGTGACTGTTCTGAGAGCTGTCGTTATCTATAATGTTACCCTGGAGCTGATGAGTCTCCTGGTTGTGACTGTTCTGAGAGCTGTCGTTATCTATAATGTTACCCAGGAGCTGATGAGTCTCCTGGTTGTGACTGTTCTGAGAGCTGTTGTTATCTATAATGTTACCCTGGAGCTGATGAGTCTCCTGGTTGTGACTGTTCTGAGAGCTGTCGTTATCTATAATGTTACCCTGGAGCTGATGAGTCTCATGGTTGTGACTGTTCTGAGAGCTTCGTTATCTATAATGTTACCCTGGAGCTGATGAGTCTCCTGGTTGTGACTGTTCTGAGCACTGTTGTTATCTATAATGTTATCCTGGAGCTGATGAGTCTCCTGGTTGTGACTGTTCTGAGAGCTGTTGTTATCTATAATGTTACCCAGGAGCTGATGAGTCTCCTGGTTGTGACTGTTCTGAGAGCTGTTGTTATCTATTATGTTACCCAGGAGCTGAAGAGTCTCCTGGTTGTGACTGTTCTGAGAGCTGTGATGGGGACACTGTCCTATAGGATGAAGTGTTAGGATTTCTAGCTCTATAGTCAATGGTGTAAAGTACGTCACAGTACTTCACAGTACTACTTCAGCCCTAGTAGTACTTCACAGTACTACTTCAGCCCTAGTAGCACTTCACAGTACTACTTCAGCACTAGTAGTACTTCACAGTACTACTTCAGCACTAGTAGTACTTCACAGTACTACTTCAGCACTAGTAGTACTTCACAGTACTACTTCAGCACTAGTAGTACTTCACAGTACTAATTCAGCCCTAGTAGTACTTCACAGTACTACTTCAGCACTAGTAGTACTTCACAGTACTACTTCAGCACTAGTAGCACTTCACAGTACTACTTCAGCACTAGTAGTACTTCACAGTACTACTTCAGCACTAGTAGTACTTCACAGTACTACTTCAGCACTAGTAGCACTTCACAGTACTTCACAGTACTACTTCAGCCCTAGTAGTACTTCACAGTACTTCACAGTACTACTTCAGCCCTAGTAGTACTTCACAGTACTACTTCAGCCCTAGTAGTACTTCACAGTACTACTTCAGCACTAGTAGCACTTCACAGTACTTCACAGTACTACTTCAGCACTAGTAGTACTTCACAGTACTACTTCAGCACTAGTAGCACTTCACAGTACTACTTCAGCACTAGTAGCACTTCACAGTACTACTTCAGTACTTCACAGTACTACTTTGGGGGTATTTGCTTCTATTTATATTTTTTGACAACTTTAACTTCCACTACAGTCCTAACGAAAATAAAGTACTGCTTCAGCACTAATAACTTCACAGTACTGCTTCACTCAAAAGTACATTTTGAATGATTAGCAGAACAGGAAAATTGCTTCTAATTCACGCACTTATCAAGCACTAACATCACTTCATCAGTACTGCTTCTGCCCTGGCAGACTTCACTAAACACAAATGCTTAGTTTGTGAATGATGTCTAACTTTGAAGTGTGCCCCTTGGCTATCTATAAATGTTTTCAAAAAAACAAAATCAATTGTGCCTTTTGGGCTCTTAGTGCTTCAAGGAATTTGAAATTATTTAGACTTTTACTTCACAGTACTACTTCAGCACTAGTATACTTCACAGTACTACTTAGCCTCCTAGTAGTGCTTCACAGTACTACTTAGCCCTTTCTTCATCACTACTTCATAGTAATACTTCAGCACTAGTGTAGACTTCCAGTACTACTTCAGCAGAGCATTGCTTTGAAAGGGTACTACTTCAGCCCTAGTAATTCACAGTACTTCAGTACTGGACTTACCATAGTCTTGTGTTCTCTGGCTCTTCAGCACTTAGACTTCACAGTACTATGGAGCCTAGTAGTACTTCACAGTACTTCACAGTACTACTTCAGCCCTAGTAGTACTTCACAGTACTTCACAGTACTACTTCAGCACTAGTAGTACTTCACAGTACTACTTCAGCACTAGTAGTACTTCACAGTACTACTTCAGCCCTAGTAGTACTTCACAGTACTTCACAGTACTACTTCAGCACTAGTAGTACTTCACAGTACTTCACAGTACTACTTCAGCACTAGTAGTACTTCTCAGTACTTCACAGTACTACTTCAGCCCTAGTAGTACTTCACAGTACTTCACAGTACTACTTCAGCCCTAGTAGTACTTCACAGTACTACTTCAGCAGTTCTTTGGGGGTATTTGTACTTTACTATTTATATTTTTTGACAACTTTAACTTTTACTCCACTACAGTCCTAACGAAAATAAAGTAATTTTTACTCCTTAATAAATTTCCCCCGGCACTCAAAAGTACATTTTGAATGATTAGCAGAACAGGAAAATTGTCTAATTCACGCACTTATCAAGAGAACATCCCTGGTCATCCCTACTTCCTCTGATCTGGCAGACTCACTAAACACAAATGCTTAGTTTGTGAATGATGTCTAACTGTTGAAGTGTGCCCCTGGCTATCTATAAATGTTTTCAAAAAAACAAAATCAATTGTGCCTTCTGGGTCTCTTACTACAAGGAATTTGAAATTATTTAGACTTTTACTTTTTATACTTCAGTATATTTTAGCAACTTTCACTCGAGTCATTTTCTTTTACAGTATTTATTTCCCATCACTACCTATAGTGAATGATTTACCATAGATGTAGAATTTCCAACCGTCACAGAGCATTGCTTTGAAAGGGGAATCTCTGTTCTAGTAATTCAATTTCTATGGACTTACCATAGTCTGTGTTCTCTGGCTCCCAGCAGTTAGAAGGCCAGAAATATGGAGCCTGGGAGTCAAAGAGGGATGGAGAATGGAGAGAAGTTTAGATAGAGGAGTGAGGATGAAGGGAGGAATAGTTAGGAGAGGAATAGAGGATTGGAGAACGGAGAGAAGTTTTGATAGAGGTGTGAGGATGAAGGGAGGAATAGTTAGGAGAGGAATAGAGGGATGGAGAACGGAGAGAAGTTTAGATAGAGGAGTGAGGATGAAGGGAGGAATAGTTAGGAGAGGAATAGAGGGATGGAGAACGGAGAGAAGTTTAGATAGAGGATGAGGATGCAGGAGAGGAATAGAAAGAAGTTAGGACGAACTCAGGTGTGCAGAGATGTCCTTATTGGTAAGCATGGGGACAATATTAGTCAATAACATAACGTTGAAAAAAAAATCTGTCAGTTTGTAAAGATATACAGTTGATTCAACAAAAAGACATATACAGTAGACTGCTTTCCAACAGTCACACGAGTGTCATGCTTGAAAACTCCAGACAGATTTCTTTTTAAAGAACGGCATGAAATTAATTTATTGCTATCGGGTAATCTGCACAGCAGTGGAGTAGGCAGGATTTAGAAATGGCATTTTTAGCATCCCAAATGGCACACTATTCCCTGCGTAGTGCACTACATTTGACAAGGGCCCATACACCTCTGGTCAAATGTAGTTTAGAACTATACATTTAGGGAATAGATTTAGAACATACTCATTTAGAACATACTCATTTAGAACATACTCATTTAGAACATACTCATTTAGAACATACTCATTTAGAACATACTCATTTAGAACATACTCATTTAGAACATACTCATTTAGAACATACTCATTTAGAACATACTCATTTAGAACATACTCATTTAGAACATACTCATTTAGAACATACTCATTTAGAACATACTCATTTAGAACATACTCATTTAGAACATACTCATTTAGAACATACTCATTTAGAACATACTCATTTAGAACATACTCATTTAGAACATACTCATTTAGAACATACTCATTTAGAACATACTCATTTAGAACATACTCATTTAGAACATACTCATTTAGAACATACTCATTTAGAACATACTCATTTAGAACATACTCATTTAGAACATACTCATTTAGAACATACTCAGTGTTCTGTTCTTCCTCTGCGAAGGTCTCTGAGCCTCCTGGGAATAAACATTATATTATACGGCACCTGATCCAATCAAATCGATCAAATCATACGGCACCTGATCCAATCAAATCGATCAAATCATACGGCACCTGATCCAATCAAATCGATCAAATCATACGGCACCTGATCCAATCAAATCGATCAAATCATACGGCACCTGATCCAATCAAATCGATCAAATCATACGGCACCTGATCCAATCAAATCGATCAAATCCAATCTAATTGTATTAGTCACATGCGCCGAATACAACAGGTGTAGGTTCACCTTACCGTGAAATACTTACTGACAAGCCCTTAACCAAAAATGCAGTTTTAAGAAAACAGAGTCAAGAAAATATGTACTAACAAAATCAAAGTAAAATATACATATATATTTTTAAGTAACACAATAAAATAACAAGAATGAGGCTATATACAGGGAGTACTGCTACCGAGTCAATGTGCGTGGGTACAGGTTAGTCAAGGTCATTTGTACATGTAGGTAGGGGTGAAGTGATTATGGGCTTGTAACTAAGCATTTCACTGTAAGGTCGACACCTATTCTATTCGACGCATGTGACTAATAAAGTTTGATTTGAATAGGAGAGCGTTCGGACCCTCATTTCCTGTAGTCCACGGTCATCTCCTCTGTCTTGCTGACGTTGAAGGAGAGGTTGTTGTCCTGGCACCACACTGCCAGGTCTCTGACCTTCTCCCTACAGGCTGTCTCAATGTCGTCGGTGATCAGGCCTACCACCACTATGTCGTCAGCAGACTTAATGATGGTGTTGGAGTCGTGTTTGGCCACACAGTCGTAAGTGAACAGGGAGTACAGGAGGGGACTAAGCACGCACCCCTGAGAGGCCCCCGTGTTGAGGATCAGCGTGGCAGATGTGTTGTTACTGACCCTTACCACCTCGGTGCGGCCCGTCAGGAAGTTCAGGATCCAGGAGGTGTTTAGTCCCAGGATCCTTAGCTTAGTGATGAGTTTGAGGGTACTATGGTCTTGAACGCTGAGCTGTAGTCAATGAATAGCATTCTCACATAGGTGTTCCTTTTGTCCAGGTGGGAAAGGGCAATGTGGAGTGCGATTGAGATTGCGTCATCTGTCGATTGGTTGGGGCGGTATGCAAATTGGAGTGGGTCTTGGGTTTCTGGGACAACAGTGTTGATGTGAGCCATGAGCAGCCTTTCAAAGCACTTCATGACTACCGACGTGAGTGCTAATCATTTAGGCAGGTTACCTTCCCTTCCTTGGGCACATGGACCATGGGGGTCTGCCTGAAACATGTTGGTATTACAGACTTGGTCAGGGAGAGGTTGAAAATGCCAATAAAGACACTTGCCAGTTGGTCCGTGCATGCTTTGAGTACAAGCCTGTTAATCCATTTGGCCTTGTGAATGTTGACCTGTTTAAAGATCTTGCTCACATCGAATACGGAGAGCATGATCACACAGTCGTCCGGAACAGCTGGTGCTCTCATACATGCTTCAGTGTTGCTTGCCTCGAAGCGACTATAAAAGGCATTTAGCTCGTCTGGTAGGCTTGCGTTACTGGGCAGCTCGCGGATGGGTTTTCCTTTGTATCCATAATAGTATGAAAGTCCTGCCACATCAGATGAGCGTCAGAGACGGTGTAGGAGGATTTAGTCTTAATCCTGTATTGACACTTTGCCTGTTTGATGGTTCGTCTGAGGGCATAGCGGGATTTCTTATCAGCGTCCGGATTAGTGTCACCCTCCTTGAAAGCGACAGCTCTAGCCTTCAGCTCGGTGCGGATGTTGCCTGTAATCCATGGTTTCTGGTTGGGATATGTACGCACGGTCACTGTGGGGACGACGTCGTCGATGCACTTATTGATGAAGCCGGTGACTGAGATGGTATACTCCTCAATGCCTTTGGATGAATCCAGTCTGTCTAGCAAAACAGTCCTGTAGTGTAGCATGCGCGTCATCTGACCACTTCCTTCTTGAGCTGGTACTTCCTGCTTTAGTTTTTGCTTGTAAGCAGGAATCAGGAGAATAGAATTATGGTCAGATTTTCCAAATGGAGGATGAGGGAGAGCTTTGTACGCGTCTCTGTGTGTGGAGTTAAGGTGGTCTAGAGCGTCTCTTCTGTATTAGCATTTTCTTATGGCCTTATCCAGTTGGTTGATGGCGGTCTTAGTGCCAGCGTCAGTTGGTGGTGGTAAATAGATGGCTAGGAAAAATATAGATGAAAACTCTCTTGGTAGATAGTGTGGTCTACTGCTTATCATAAGGTAATCTCAGGCGAGCAATACCTCGAGACTACTTTAATAGTTGTTATTGACAAATAAGACACACACCGTTACCCCTCGTCTTACCAGAATTAGCTGCTCTGTCCTGCCGATGCACGGAAAACCCAGCCAACGGTATAGTTTCCGTGTCGTCGTTCAGCCACGACTCAGTGAAACATAGGATTCGGATTTTTATGTGCTGTTGGTAGGATAATCTCAAATGGAGCTCATTCAGTTTATTCTCCAGTGATTGGTTGGCTGATAGAACAGATGGTAGAGGCGGGTTACCCAATCACCAACGAATTCTCAGAAGGCACCCTGATCTGCACCTCCTGTGTTTCTGTTTTTTCTTCATGTGAATGATGGGGATTTGGGCCTTGTCTGGTAGAGACACTATATTCCTTCCTGTCAGACTCATTAAAGAAAATTATTTGTCCCGTTTGAGGTGAGTAATCGCTGTTCTGATATCCAGAAGCTCTTTTTTGGTCATAAGAGATGGAAGCATCAACATTATAATCAAAGTAAGTTTTTTTTTTTTTTAAATAGCACAATTGGTAAAACGGCAGCCATCCCCTCCGGCACACTCCTGAGAGGCTTTGTGTATACAGACCCCTAAATGTTCTCTCTTATATTATATATTATATTTCACAGGATATTCCACCATTATTTTTTAATGGGGTCATGGATCCCCTGTGTAAAAACAGAGGAAGTACCTTAGTGGATGTGCTATTGTGTGGTATGGATCAGGGACCAGGGGAACATTTTGACTTGCTTCCAAGACTGAGCTGGAAAGTGTCTGATGATCTGAATTATAAGTAACACAAAACAGCACTTGTCCATGTCTGTCTTTGCTCTCTCATGTTTTAAATCTCTCATGAGGAAGAGAGGAGGAAGTGGCCTACACGTGCATAGGAGAACAACTGGTCACGTTGGTACAGTTTCACTTACTGGCAGTGCAGAGATGTATGACATGTTACGTTTTTAGCTGTTAACGGGAGAATATTCCTTACTGGTCACCTGGAAGCTGCTTTATATGGTCCTACTGCTCACCTGGAAGCTGCCTTATATGGTCCTACTGCTCACCTGGAAGCTGCCTTATATGGTCCTACTGTTCACCTGGAAGCTGCCTTATATGGTCCTACTGCTACTGATAGAAGGTTCCATCGTCTTTGAGTGACAAAACGTGATCAGAGATGGGGAAGAGATATCCCTGAGAATATTCCTTACTGGTCACCTGGAAGCTGCTTTATATGGTCCTAGGAATGGTATAGAATATTGGTCCTACTGTTCACCTGGAAGCTGCCTTATATGGTCCTACTGCTCACCTGGAAGCGATAGAAGGTTCCATCGTCTTTGAGTGACAAAACGTGATCAGAGATGGGGAAGAGATATCCCTGAGCAGCAATCAGACTCCCGATGTGGATGGCCTCAGCTACGTGGGTAAAGAATGTGACACAGTCAACGATTTACTTACATGTAACACACAGTAATAGTTTATAAAGGGTCTATGACGTCTTTACTGCTTGCTTATTCAGATGTTTCAGTATTTAAACACAAATCTCATTTTCTTGAACTATATTCATGTACAGTAACCAGGAAGAGACAATAACAAACATGCAATATAATAATAATGCTCTATTAAGAGTCACTTTTATTTATTTCATTTAACTGGGCATGTCAGTGAATAACAAATTCTTATTTACAATGACGGCCTACCCCGGGCCAAACCCGGACGACGCTGGGCCAATTGTGCGCCGCCCTATGGGACTCCCAATCACGGCCGGATGTGATACAGCCTGGATTCGAACCAGGGACTGTAGTGACGCCTCGAGCACTGAGATGCAGTGCCTTTAGACCGCTGCGCCACTCGGGAACCCTTGCAGGGTCTATCACACATTTAATACCTTCTTTAATTGCCATTGAATACAAAGCTCAAAAAAAATGCATTTCACCCACCTGGATCTTCAATGGCGAGGTTCTTCATCAGCCACTGCACTATGTCTGCACCTGGTAGAGACACGAGACAGAGGACTGTTACAGAAGACGAACAACACACGCACACGTAGGTGTACGCTTTTCTTTACTTTGGCAGAGGTAGACCACAGAGCGAATAAACTGTAGTTACTATTTACTCAATGTAAACCTCCCCCGGTATAACAAGCTTGAGCTGTCTGCATTAGAAAAGGCAAGAGGGAGAGAGGGAGAGAGGGAGAGAGAGAGAGAGAGAGAGAGAGAGACAGGGAGAGAGAGAGAGACAGGGAGAGACAGGAAGAGAGAGAGAAAGAGAGAGAGAAAGAAAGAGAGAGAGAGAGAGAGAGAGAGCCAGGGAGAGACAGGGAGAGAGAGAGAGACAGGGAGAGACAGGGAGAGACAGAGAGAGAGATGTATGACCATATATGTCTGTAGTAATAGTGTTTATCGATAGGCCTCTCTGCTCATGGCCCACTAAGGTAATAGATCCTGAGACGGAATGAATCATAAGAGTGGCCATCAATTATTTGGTGGTGCCTTGGCTAGACACGCACACACACGCACACGCCGGGCCGCAGCTGCACTCTCACCTGTGACGACGCTGGGTATCTTGGTCAGGAAGCTCTTGACAGTTCTGATGGGAACGCCTGCAGTCTCATCCTGGATACGAGTCACTATCTCCTCAATCTGCAGGGAGAGGGGAGAGATTGAGGAGCGTACCATACTTCACACATTGACAACATTTAGAAACACAGGTTATTCTCATTCAGATCAACTCTTATTTCACAAGACACACCTGAGATACCTTTTTCCCCAGTTGTTGGATGAAGGTGGTGCTCCTTGTTTTAGGTAATTCACCAATCTAATCTTAATTGATATCACTAATTATACTCTTAGCTGAATTACGGTCACATAACGGATACATCTTTTTTTTTTTTACCTTTACTTTACTAGGCAGGTCAGTTAAGAACAAATTCTTATTTTCAATGACGGCCTAGGAACAGTGGGTTAACTGCCTGTTCAGGGGCAGAACGACCTTGTCAGCTCGGGGATTCGAACTTGCAACCTTTCGGTTACTAGTCCAACGCTCTAACCACTAGGCTACCCTCCATGATCTCTGTAGGTCTATCACACATTACTGAACACTTAGCTAAAAACCCATTTAGTTCCAGGCTATTAAAGACCAGGCTCAAGTCTATCAATTGTCAAGTTATTGTCATCTTACAGAGACTAATGTGTAGATGATGATGGGTTAGAGTCCAGAGAGTTGAGATCTTAATTCCAGTCACACCCACCCCTCAGGCATATTAATATCCCTGTAGCCAATAATGAGGCACGTTGCCCACCTTTTGCTCCCAGTTTCAAACGGTTCACCCGATACTGGATGAAAACCTCTTCAAATTAAAGCGGACAGCCTGCACTTTAACCTCATAGTCATTGTATCATTTCAAATTCAACGTGCTGGGGTACAGAGCCAAAACAACAACAAATGTGTCACTGTCCCAATGCTGTTAGAGCTCACTGTATATAACCCACGTGAGAGAGAGAAGGGTAGAGAGTGAGAGAGAGAAGAGTAGAGAGAGAGAGAGAGAGAGAGAGAGAGCGCGAGAGAGAGAGGAAAGAGAGAGAGAGGAAAGAGTGAGGGAGAAAGGGGGGAGAGAGAGAGAGAGAGAGAGAGAGAGAGAGAGAGAGAGAGGAAGGAGAGAGAGAGAGAGGAAAGAGTGAGGGAGAAGGGTAGAGAGAGAGAGGATAGAGTGAGAGAGAAGGGTAGAGAGAAGGGTAGAGAGAGAAGGAAGAGTCGAGAGAGAGAGAAGGTTAGAGAGAGCGAGAAGGTCAGAGAGATAGAGAGAAGGGTAGAGAGAGAGAAGAGTAGAGAGAGAGAGAGAAGGGTAGAGAGAGAGAAGGGTAGAGAGAGAGAGAGAGAGCGAAGTATAGAGAGAGAAGGGAGAGAGAGAGAGAGAGAGAGAGAGAAGGGTAGAGAGAGAGAGGGAGGGAGAGAAGGAAGGGTAGAGAGAGAGAAGGGTAGAGAGAGAGAAAGAGAGAGAGAGGAAAGAGAGATTGTAATGTCTTTATTGTTTTGAGACTTCTATATGTGTGATGTTTACTGTTAATTTTTATTGTTTATTTCACTTTATATATTCACTTTATATATTATCCACCTCACTTGCTTTGGCAATGTTAACCCATGTTTCCCATGCCAATACAGCCCTTGAATTGAATTGAATTGAATTGAATTGAGAGAGAGAGAGAGAGAGAGAAGGGTAGAGAGAGAGAGATTGGTAGAGAGACTTTTGACTTTGTCTTTTTTTAATGATCCATCCTTATTTAATTTCATGAAGGCATCACCCCCCCCCCTGTTAAAACCAAATATTCCTTGTGCTATATACTCACCTTGCCCTCTACCCCACAATACAAAACCAACACGATAACAAAAACCTCACCACTTCTACAACCATATATCCTACCCATCTTCCCCAGCTGTACAGACAGGCACCAACTGCGCAAACAGAAAATTCAACAACACACATTTGGCCTTTACCTTATTTGAATACCTGTGTCCCATTGTAAACATCCTGACAGTAAACTCCACCCCCAATCTCACACACAGACATTCCAACAGAGACAGTAACGGCGTTAACCTGGCCCACGCAGAAAACACACAATGCACAGTTTCACTCATAACACAGAAAGGACACCCTTGTCTGATTCCTGGTTCAACCCGTGCCAACCAGCCGTTAGTGGTCAGGGCTCCATGAAGAACCCTCCCCTGGGGTCCCCTGACCTCTTTGGTACTGGGGGTTTGTAGAGCCCATCCATCTAAAACCCACCATACTCTCCACCCCTACATACCCCCTCCACTGGAGGTCCCCTGACCTCTTTGGTCCTGGGGGTTTGTAGAGCCCCCTCCATCTAAAACCCACCATACTCTCCACCCCACATACCCCCTGCCACTGGAGGTCCCCTGACCTCTTTGGTCCTGGGGGTTTGTAGAGCCCCATCCATCTAAAACCCACCATTACTCTCCGCCCCACATACCCCCTGCCACTGAGGTGCCTTCAGTCCTGTTAGGCTCCTAACGCAGAGATTGTAGAGGGCTTTACCTTAACGCAGAGGTTGTAGAGGGCTTTACCTTAAAGCAGAGGTTGTAGAGGGCTTTTTAACCTTAACACAGAGGTTGCTTTACCTTAACGCAGAGGTTGTAGAGGGCTTTACCTTAACGCAGAGGTTGTAGAGGGCTTTTAACCAGAGGTTTAACGCAGAGGTTGTAGAGGGCTTTACCTTAACGCAGAGGTTGTAGAGGGCTTTACCTTAACGCAGAGGTTGTAGAGGGCTTTACCTTAACGCAGAGGTTGTAGAGGGCTTTACCTTAACGCAGAGGTTGTAGAGGGCTTTACCTTAACACAGAGGTTGTAGAGGGCTTTACCTTAACGCAGAGGTTGTAGAGGGCTTTACCTCCCACCCCCTCAAACCATCCATAACCTGACTATACCCAGCCTCATCTACACCACCATCCATAGCATGACTAGACCCAGCCTCATCTACACCACCATCTATAACCTGACTAGAACCAACCTCATCTACACCACCATCTATAACCTGACTAGAACCAGCCTCATCTACACCACCATCTATAACATGACTATACCCAGCCTCCTCTACACCACCATCCATAACCTGACTAGACCCAGCCTCCTCTACACCATCATCCATAACCAGACTATACCCAGCATCATCTACACCACCATCCATAACCAGACTAGACCCAGCATCATCTACACCACCATCTATAACATGACTAGACCCAGCATCATCTACACCACCATCCATAACCTGACTAGACCCAGCCTCATCTACACCACCATCTATAGCATGACTAGGCCCAGCCTCATCTACACCACCATCTATAACCTGACTAGACCCAGCCTCCTCTACACCACCATCTATAACCTGACTATACCCAGCCTCCTCTACACCACCATCTATACCCAGCCTCCTCTACACCACCATCTATAACCTGACTAGACCCAGCCTCCTCTACACCACCATCTATAACCTGACTAGACCCAGCCTCATCTACACCACCATCCATAGTATGACTAGACCCAGCCTCATCTACACCACCATCCATAGTATGACTAGACCCAGCCTCATCTACACCACCATCCATAGTATGACTAGACCCAGCCTCTGCGTCTCATGGCCCCGTCCACGTTGACCTCGATTTCCCTCACTGGCGCTTGTTCCCTCACCTTGTCGAAGGCCTTTATTTAGGCTCCAAATCCCCACACTCAAAATACTGCAGACAAATCTGTTCTGGCAAACCCAGCAAAGAGCCCCTCCCCGTGCCTCCCTTTAAAATGCACAGTTAGCTGTTGCCCATTGTTATTCAGAAACATGAAGACTGGCCTCCGGAACGAAACAACATGCTTAAAGGCATCTGCCTGAAAACCTGCCGACAGTACACAAAAAAAAGCAAACGTACCAAAACGACTCAGCTTTTTCAAGATTTGATCCTCCATAATAAACGAAGGCAGAGTCGCAACTACCACCCTTGTCAAAGGAGTCGAAAGAGGAGAAATGGGCACCATCACATCCCTTACACATATCCACTAGCAATCAGCCTGCCCACTAAATGTACTCTTTTCATGAACACAACCATATATTTGATCATTCTGGATGCAGAATGTATACATTTAGTTTCTACCTGTCGTTCTGCCCCCTGAACGAGGCAATAAACCCACTGTTCCTAGGCCATCATTGTAAATAACAATTTGTTCTCAACTGACTTGCCTCGTTAAATAAAATGATTGATCCCCACCCTGGAGCAGACAGAGTAATAGCCTTGTGTGATGAATCACATCGTATCCCATCAGGCTGACAGCCAATCAAAATGGGCTATGCTAAAAGGTGCAATATGCAGAAATCCTTCTGCCATTTCCTGGTTGGTCAAATGCTAATAGTTGGCATAATTGCAGTTCATGTGACAAAACAAGCAGTCATTGTGTAGAGAATCATGGTACCATTTATTTAAACAGCTGTGAAATATATTTTTTCATAAAGCGAAAATGTTTGATTTTCAGCTGTTTGAAGCCTGGTGTCCAAAACAGAAAAGTAAAAGAAGTAAAATCAAACCTTTAGAACGGGAAGCATAGAACAGATCTACCATTTCTTAGACTTGCTTGCATAGAGAATGACAGGTCTGTGACTCTTATGTCTATGAGAATTTGGTCGGGTCGCCGTTACATGTTGTAGCTTTAAGTAGGTTTTCGGGTTTCTGTACCTTACTATTTATAAAAATATTTTTTTTTATTGAAAATTGAGTCGCCAGGTATAATAATTGTTTGCTTAATATCAGGAATTTGATGAATAGCATTTACTTTTACATTTACTTCACTCAAGCATGAGGATTGAGTACCTTTACTATCACTGTACTGAAGTACAATTATAACCAGATACTCAAGTATGATAAGGTAAGACTTTCTCCCTCTATCTTCTCTCTCTCTCTCTCTCCCTCTCACTTTCTCATTTCTTTCTCCCTCCCATTTTCTCTCCCTCCCCTTCTCTCCGCCTCCCTCTCCCATTCTCTCTCCGCCTCCCTCTGCTTTTGTCTCTCCGCCTCCCTCTGCTTTTGTCTCTCCGCCTCCCTCTCCCCTTCTCTCCGCCTCCCTCTCCCCTTCTCTCTCCGCCTCCCTCTGCTTTTGTCTCTCCACCTCCCTCTCCCCTTCTCTCTCTCCGCCTCCCTCTGCTTTTGTCTCTCCGCCTCCCTCTCCCCTTCTCTCTCCGACTCCCTCTCCTTTTGTCTCTCCGCCTCCCTCTCCTTTTGTCTCTCCGCCTCCCTCTCCTCTTCTCCGCCTCCCTCTCCTTGTCTCTCCGCCTCCCTCTCCCCTTCTCTCTCCACCTACCTCTCCCCTTCTCTCCGCCTCCCTCTCCCCTTCTCTCCGCCTCCCTCTCCCCTTCTCTCCGCCTCCCTCTCCCCTTCTCTCTGCCTCCCTCTCCCCTTCTCTCTCCGCCTCCCTCTCCGCCTCCCTCTCCCCTTCTCTCCCCTTCTCCCCTTCTCTCTCCGCCTCCCTCTCCCCTTCTCTCCGCCTCCCTCTCCCCTTCTCTCTCCGCCTCCCTCTCCTTTTGTCTCTCCGCCTCCCTCTCCGCCTCCCTCTCCCTTCTCTCTCCGCCTCCCT
>NW_027016829.1:57500-137956 GCF_036934945.1 Oncorhynchus masou masou
ATTATTTTAATTTTAGCAAGCTTCAGGAACCAGACGCATCGGAAATCTCATAATAATAATAATAATAATCACACGGTCATTTAGCAGACCATTTCAACACAGCGTTCAATTCATTCAGCGTGTGATCAAACCTGCAACTCTGATGCTCCAAACTGCCCAGCAAAAAAAAAGAACCGTCCTCTCACTGTCAACTGTGTTCATTTTCAGCAAACTGAACATGTGGAAATATTTGTATGAACATGACAAGATTCAACAACTGAGACATAAACTGAACAAGTTCCACAGACATGTGACTAACAGAAATGGAATAATGTGTCCCTGAACAAAGGGGGGGGGGGTCAAAATCAAAAGTAACCGTCAGTATCTGGTGTGGCCACCAGCTGCATTAAGTACTGCAGTGCCTCTACTCCTCATGGACTGCACCAGATTTGCCAGTTCTTGCTGTGAGATGTTAGCAAGTCACGGTTTTGAGATCCGGGCTCTTTGCTGGCCATGGCAGAACATTGACATTCCTGTCTTGCAGGAAATCACACACAGAACGAGCAGTATGGCTGGTGACATTTTCATGCTGGAGGGTCATGTCAGGATGAGCCTGCAGGAAGGGTACCACATGAGGGAGGAGGTTATCTTCCCTGTAACGCACAGCGTTGAAATTTCCTGCAATGACAACAAGCTCAGTCCGATGATGCTGTGACACAGTGCTACAGACCATGACGGACCCTCCACCTCCAAATCGGTCCCGCTCCAGAGTACAGGTCTCGGTGTAACGCT
Organism: Oncorhynchus masou masou; assembly: GCF_036934945.1. Taxonomy (NCBI): domain Eukaryota; kingdom Metazoa; phylum Chordata; class Actinopteri; order Salmoniformes; family Salmonidae; genus Oncorhynchus; species Oncorhynchus masou. Next base: position 58,272 of record NW_027016829.1, read on the forward strand.
CATTCCTTCAACGATGAACGCAAATCCGACCATCACCCCTGGTGAGACAAAACCGTGACTAGTCAGTGAAGAGCACTTTTTCCCAATCATGTCTGGTCCAGCGACGGTGGGTTTGTGCCCATAGGCGATGTTGTTGCCGGTGATGTCTGGTGAGGACCTGCCTTACAACAGGCCTACAAGCCCCCAGTCCAGCCTCTCTCAGCCTATTGCGGACAGTCTGAGCACTGATGGAGGGATTGTGTGTTCCTGGTGAAACTCGGGCAGTTGTTGTTGCCATCCTGTACCTGTCCCACAGGTGTGATGTACGGATGTACCAATCCTGTGCAGGTCTTGTTACACGTGGTCTGCCACTGCGAGGACAATCAGCTGTCCGTCCTGTCTCCCTGTAGCGCTGTCTTAGGCATCTCACAGTACGGACATTGGAATTTATTTCCCTGGCCACATCTGCAGTCCTCATGCCTCCTTGCAGCATGCCTAAGGCACTTTCACGCAGATGAGCAGGGACCCTGGGCATCTTTCTTTTGGTGTTTTTCAGAGTCAGTAGAAAGGCCTCTTTAGTGTCCTAGGTTTTCATAACTGTGACCATAATTATCTATCGTCTGTAAGCTGTTAGTGTCTTAATGACCGTTCCACAGGTGCATGTTCATGAATTGTTTATGGTTCATTGAACAAGCATGGGAAACAGTGTTCAAACATTTTACAATGAAGACCTGTGAAGTTATTTGGATTTTTAGGAATTATCTTTGAAAGACAGGGTCTTGAAAAAGGGATGTTAATTTTTTTACTGAGTTTAGTTTCTGACTAATGATCAAAGTGTACATTAAACCCCCAGAGGACAGGCAGTGTGGTATATGTCTATATATATATATACACACACTGTCACACTGTGACATATTGGTTGGAATTGCTGTTGCTAACGGTAACGGCCCACTCTACCGCAGGGATCAACTCAAGTGTTCTGTTCCAATTTGTCTTGAAATTACACTCAGTCAGGTGTGCTGTGATGCTGTGATGCAGCCACATATAGTTTCAGTGCTCTTTTTTTTATCTTTGTGTCAAAGTTCCTGTATAGACATAGTGTGTCTATTCCTTGCCTGTGTTACCTAAAAAAGTGCACTACATTTTGACCAGAGCCCTATTTTGGGGGCCTGATCTAAAGTAGTAGTGCCCTATATAAAGAGAGTAGGGTGCCATTTGGGACCCGTGCCAGTTGCAATCAGAGTACGTGAGCAAAGCGGGCGCCGGAGCGTAACAGTGTGTCCAATTTCATCGGAGCGCAGGGCGAGTTTCCCAAGAGCCTTATCACCCTCTCCAGTAGCGCTCACGAGTTCAGGGCGTGCCCGTCCCAGCATGCATCTGTAGGCTACTTGTGCACTGCTAATAGCCCCCCTTGCTTTAGCTACTGTCATGGAGTTTACTAAATATTTTTCATAAAGAAACTGATAAAAACACACAGGTAGAAACGATAAGGAGGATCAACGAGCATGAAGAGGGGAGTGTAGGTGATGGAGAATCACTGCTAATAGCCCCCCTTGCTTTAGAGAGGGGAGTGTAGGTGATGGAGAATCACTGCTAATAGCCCCCCTTGCTTTAGAGAGTGTAGGTGATGGAGAATCACTGCTAATAGCCCCCCTTGCTTTAGAGAGGGGAGGTGATGGAGAATCACTGCTAATAGCCCCCCTTGCTTTAGAGAGTGTAGGAGATGGAGAATCACTGCTAATAGCCCCCCTTGCTTTAGAGAGGGGAGTGTAGGTGATGGAGAATCACTGCTAATAGCCCCCCTTGCTTTAGAGAGGGGAGGTGATGGAGAATCACTGCTAATAGCCCCCCTTGCTTTAGAGAGGGGAGTGTAGGTGATGGAGAATCACTGCTAATAGCCCCCCTTGCTTTAGAGAGTGTAGGTGATGGAGAATCACTGCTAATAGCCCCCCTTGCTTTAGAGAGGGGAGTGTAGGTGATGGAGAATCACTGCTAATAGCCCCCCTTGCTTTAGAGAGGGGAGGTGATGGAGAATCACTGCTAATAGCCCTCCTTGCTTTAGAGAGGGGAGTGTAGGTGATGGAGAATCACTGCTAATAGCCCCCCTTGCTTTAGAGAGGGGAGTGTAGGTGATGGAGAATCACTGCTAATAGCCCCCCTTGCTTTAGAGAGGGGAGGTGATGGAGAATCACTGCTAATAGCCCCCCTTGCTTTAGAGAGGGGAGTGTAGGTGATGGAGAATCACTGCTAATAGCCCCCCTTGCTTTAGAGAGGGGAGGTGATGGAGAATCACTGCTAATAGCCCCCTTGCTTTAGAGAGGGAGGTGATGGAGAATCACTGCTAATAGCCCCCCTTGCTTTAGAGAGGGGAGTGTAGGTGATGGAGAATCACTGCTAATAGCCCCCTTGCTTTAGAGAGGGAGGTGATGGAGAATCACTGCTAATAGCCCCCCTTGCTTTAGAGAGGGGAGTGTAGGTGATGGAGAATCACTGCTAATAGCCCCCCTTGCTTTAGAGAGTGTAGGTGATGGAGAATCACTGCTAATAGCCCCCCTTGCTTTAGAGAGGGGAGTGTAGGTGATGGAGAATCACTGCTAATAGCCCCCTTGCTTTAGAGAGGGGAGGTGATGGAGAATCACTGCTAATAGCCCCCCTTGCTTTAGAGAGGGGAGGTGATGGAGAATCACTGCTAATAGCCCCCCTTGCTTTAGAGAGGGGAGGTGATGGAGAATCACTGCTAATAGCCCCCCTTGCTTTAGAGAGGGGAGTGTAGGTGATGGAGAATCACTGCAATAGCCCCCCTTGCTTTAGAGAGGGGAGTGTAGGTGATGGAGAATCACTGCTAATAGCCCCCTTGCTTTAGAGAGGGGAGTGTAGGTGATGGAGAATCACTGCTAATAGCCCCCCTTGCTTTAGAGAGGGGAGGTGATGGAGAATCACTGCTAATAGCCCCCCTTGCTTTAGAGAGTGTAGGTGATGGAGAATCACTGCTAATAGCCCCCCTTGCTTTAGAGAGGGGAGTGTAGGTGATGGAGAATCACTGCTAATAGCCCCCCTTGCTTTAGAGAGGGGAGTGTAGGTGATGGAGAATCACTGCTAATAGCCCCCCTTGCTTTAGAGAGGGGAGTGTAGGTGATGGAGAATCACTGCTAATAGCCCCCCTTGCTTTAGAGAGGGGAGGTGATGGAGAATCACTGCTAATAGCCCCCCTTGCTTTAGAGAGTGTGGGTGATGGAGAATCACTGCTAATAGCCCCCCTTGCTTTAGAGAGTGTAGGTGATGGAGAATCACTGCTAATAGCCCCCCTTGCTTTAGAGAGGGGAGTGTAGGTGATGGAGAATCACTGCTAATAGCCCCCCTTGCTTTAGAGAGTGTAGGTGATGGAGAATCACTGCTAATAGCCCCCCTTGCTTTAGAGAGTGTAGGTGATGGAGAATCACTGCTAATAGCCCCCCTTGCTTTAGAGAGGGGAGTGTAGATGATGGAGAATCACTGCTAATAGCCCCCCTTGCTTTAGAGAGGGGAGTGTAGGTGATGGAGAATCACTGCTAATAGCCCCCCTTGCTTTAGAGAGGGTAGGTGATGGAGAATCACTGCTAATAGCCCCCCTTGCTTTAGAGAGGGGAGTGTAGGTGATGGAGAATCACTGCTAATAGCCCCCCTTGCTTTAGAGAGTGTAGGTGATGGAGAATCACTGCTAATAGCCCCCCTTGCTTTAGAGAGGGGAGGTGATGGAGAATCACTGCTAATAGCCCCCCTTGCTTTAGAGAGTGTAGGTGATGGAGAATCACTGCTAATAGCCCCCTTGCTTTAGAGAGGGGAGTGTAGGTGATGGAGATTCACTGCTAATAGCCCCCCTTGCTTTAGAGAGGGGAGTGTAGGTGATGGAGAATCACTGCTAATAGCCCCCCTTGCTTTAGAGAGGGGAGTGTAGGTGATGGAGAATCACTGCTAATAGCCCCCTTGCTTTAGAGAGGGGAGTGTAGGTGAAGGAGAATCACTGCTAATAGCCCCCCTTGCTTTAGAGAGGGGAGTGTAGGTGATGGAGAATCACTGCTAATAGCCCCCTTGCTTTAGAGAGGGGAGTGTAGGTGATGGAGAATCATTGTGGAATCTGAAGAGACATGTATCCTGAAAGCATGACATCTCCTGCCATCCTTAGACAGATGGACGTCGAAAACTGACTTGTATCACAGATGACCTGGCTGGTCTTACGTGATACATGCTAACAGGAAGGAAGGAGGTGGGTAGCTAGCGAAGTGTCTCATTGTAGCAAAGTATTTATAAACAAAAAAAACAAGATCTCTTAAAAGTTTTGTTCATTTTCATTATATTATCTACACAATAGACAGTCATTGATTTGGCCCAATGGGCCTGACATACTGCATTAACCTCTTTCAAGGAGCTTTCCATTTTGATAGGGTTATTTTCCCACAAACCTTGAGGCCTACCGATGGACATTTTTTAAAACAACTCTGCATCACTGCCTAGACTGGCAAGAGTGGCCCACCGAGTGTTTGGCATCCCCAGTAGCCCGTGTAGTCTATATACAGTATCTTTTAATTCATGCTGTCATCTCCGTTCTCATTTGAGGCATAGTTTTATCATTCACTTGTTTGTAAAAATGTTGTATTTGTAGTCAACGTTGTTCTGAAGTTACTAAAACTGAAACTAAAACTAATCATGAAAAAACTATTAAATAAAACAAATAAAATAATTTACAAATCAGTCTGAAAAACTAAAACGTAGTATTTTTCTCAAAACTAATGGGACTTCAAATGGAGGTACGTTTTTTTTTGGGGGGGGGGAATCAAGCTACTGATGAATGTGGTTAGGATATAGCAGTGTTTTAAAAAGGCCCCTGCTTCAATATCACGAGCTATCACTAGTTAATTAACAGGGGAAAAAATCAGCTTGGTAGCCAACACTGATGCTACCTCGCTCTCCAACCAAGGTGTTGGAAACATTGATTCTACCTCGCTCTCCAACCAAGGTGTTGGAAACATTGCTGCTACCTCGCTCTCCAACCAAGGTGTTGGAAACATTGCTGCTACCTCGCTCTCCAAACAAGGTGTTGGGAACACTGATGCTACCTCGCTCTCCAACCAAGGTGTTGGGAACACTTCTGCTACCTCGCTCTCCAACCAAGATGTTGGGAACACTTCTGCTACCTCGCTCTCCAACCAAGGTGTTGGGAACACTGATGCTACCTCGCTCTCCAACCAAGGTGTTCGGAACACTTCTGCTACCTCGCTCTCCAACCAAGGTGTATGAATAGTAGGGCTGGAAACACTGCTGCTACCTCGCTCTCCAACCAAGGTGTTGGGAACACTGATACTACCTCGCTCTCCAACCAAGGTGTTGGGAACATTGATGCTACCTCGCTCTCCAACCAAGGTGTTGGAAACATTGATTCTACCTCGCTCTCCAGCCAAGGTGTTGGGAACACTAGTGCTACCTCGCTCTCCAACCAAGGTGTTTGGAACACTTCTGCTACCTCGCTCTCCAACCAAGGTGTTGGGAACACTGAATCTACCTCGCTCTCCAACCACGGTGTTGGAAACACTTATTCTACCTCGCATTCCAACCAAGGTGCTGGGAACACTGCTGCTACCTCGCTCTCCAATGAAGGTGTTGGAAACACTGATTCTATCTCGCTCTCCAACCAAGGAGCTGGGAACATTTCTGCTACCTCGCTCTCCAACCAAGGTGTTGGGAACACTGATGCTACCTCGCTCTCCAACCAAGGTGTATGAATAGTAGGGCTGGAAACATTTCTGCTACCTCGCTCTACAACCAAGGTGTTGGGAACATTGCTTCTACCTCGCTCTCCAACCAAGGTGTTGGGAACATTGATTCTACCTCGCTCTCCAACCAAGGTGTTGGGAACACTTCTGCTACCTCGCACTCCAACCAAGGTGTTGGGAACACTGATGCTACCTCGCTCTTCAACCAAGGTGTTGGGAACACTTCTGCTACCTCGCTCTCCAACCAAGGTGTTGGGAACATTGCTGCTACCTTGCTCTCCAACCAAGGTGTTGGGAACACTGATGCTACCTCGCTCTCCAACCAAGGTGTATGAATAGTAGGGCTGGAAACACTGCTGCTACCTCGCTCTCCAACCAAGGTGTTGGGAACATTGCTGCTACCTCGCTCTCCAACCAAGGTGTTGGGAACATTGCTGCTACCTCGCTCTCCAACCAAGGTGTTGGGAACATTGCTGCTACCTCGCTCTCCAACCAAGGTGTATGAATTGAAGAGCAAACTGAAGTAGTGAGGAGATTCAGCAACTCTTGGAGTACAATGGAAGTAAATAAAAAAAGGCTTATTTATTGTTACAAGTAAAACCAAAGTATTCCAGCCTCCTGCTTTTGGTCAAGAAGTCTGAAGAAGGCCTAAAGCAGAAACGGATTGCTTGTAACATTAAAAAAACTGTTTTATTTATTCCATTGTCCTCCAAGAGTTGCTGACTCTCCTCTCTACTTCAAAATGAAAATAGCAAACACCTACAGTAGTATTGCATGGGAAGCTCATTCTGGCAAGTTCATAAACAGTATTTGCAGGGAATGAAAAAGTTCTTACGAAATAAATATATTCATTGTCCGTGAGCATAATACTGTGGGAAGAGCCATGACTCATTCCATATGAAACCAATCCCACCTTCTGTAGAATACACATCTTCCTCAAACCCACATAATAAGGACTTTTCTGTATTATAGCTATCATGCCATCCCCCGTCTCTTAGCTTCATCAAAATAATCAAACCTAGTGTATCATAACAAAGTGAAATATCTTCCTTAACCCACATAACAGTTAGGATTATTGTATTAAAGGGTCATTCCACTTCAAAAGCACAAAAAAAAGAGGATTTCAAAACCCATACCTCTCAGATTGTTCCGAAATCGTTTCTGTAGTTAGTAACAGATACAATTAGCATTCCTGGAGCATTATTTTGTTGAAATGTCATTTAAATCTCCGAGAAATTAAGCTAATGTATTGCACCCAAATTGGAATTGTCAGAAGGTGAGTGTAGCTGGTGCATGAAGTCAGGCGCAGGAGAACAAAATGAGTGAGCAACATCCTTTACTCAAACAAATAAAGGCACTAGGTAAACAAATACACTTGACCAATAACCAACGGTAAATATTACGCACGGGTGAACACAGCACCCGTCGAAAATCCAGCCATCAGGAACCGAACTGAACATAATCACGCACTACAAACATGGGGGAAACAGAGGGTTAAATACACAAACACGTGATTGGATAATGAAAACCAGGTGTGTAGAAAATAAAGACAAAACCAATGGAAAATGAAAGATGGATGGAAGACCGGTGACGTCGACCGCCGAACGCCGCCCGAACAAGGAGAGGGACCAACCTCGGCGGGAGTGGATGTCATAAGGTGAATTCACCAATTTGTAAGTCGCTCTGGATAAGAGCGTCTGCCAAATGACTTAAATGTAAAATGTAAATGTAAATGTGAGTCGTGACAGGAATATTGGCTCTCCAAACCATGTCATGTATTCCCTATGAATCTGGTAATGATTGGCTTTCAATGGAGGACTGGCTTGAATTGTGAGGATGATCACATAATGATCACATAATGGATGACCACATTAGTGTTCTACAGAAGGTTGCCCAGGAAATGTTGTGATCTATTTAATAAAACACAAGAGACCAACAAAATGGATTTTTTTTAAAGTGTGGTGGTAAAGCAGGAACAGCGGCATCTAGTGGTCAGAACCTGGTGCATTTTATGGTAAAAACTGCAAGCAACTTCAATTTTAACTTCTCTGAAAAGGGGGAGAGAGAAAAATATCACTAGATTCACAAGGAATACATTGCATAGTATGAAGAAGCAATACTCCAAGCCACAGCCACACAATACTTGTCAAATAGAACTGATAATATATACTGGGTGTTGGGGTAGGTTTGGCATGGGGTGTGTGTGAGGGAGGGGGGGCGTATGGTGCTTTTGACCATTGGGTGGATTCCTCATGTCTTACTTATTAGTAGGAAGAAGTTTGGTCCAAATCGGATGTTGGGTACAATATTTATTGAGTATTGTCTGAATTGTATAAATGAAATTGGTCAATTTGGGTACAATCGATTAGCTTAATTTCACATTGATCAAACTTTATTTCTACAAAATGTTCAGGAATTCCAATCTTACCTTTTTTTTAACCACAGAAACAATATCAGAACAATCCGAGATGGTGGGTGTCACAGCTTGCTGAAATGACATGGAACGATCCTACAGCTACTATACCAACCTTCTAAAGGTCAAATCTCTCAGCTCAATCATCGTCATTATCAAATGTATTGAATTATATTATTGCTTGCACAGTGCTCCTTGGGATGTTTAAAGCTTGGGAAATCTTTTTGTATCCAAATCCGGCTTTAAACTTCTTCACAACAGTATCTCGGACCTGCCTTGGTGTGTTCCTTGTTCTTCATGATGCTCTCTGCGCTTTTAACGGACCTCTGAGACTATCACAGTGCAGGTGCATTTATACGGAGACTTGATTACACACAGGTGGATTGTATTTATCATCATTAGTCATTTAGGTCAACATTGGATCATTCAGAGATCCTCACTGAACTTCTGGAGAGAGTTTGCTGCACTGAAAGTAAAGGGGCTGAATAATTTTGCACGCCCAATTTTTCAGTTTTTGATTTGTTAAAAAAGTTTGAAATATCGAATAAATGTCGTTCCACTTCATGATTGTGTCCCACTTGTTGTTGATTCTTCACAAAAAAATACAGTGTTTATGTTTGAAGCCTGAAATGTGACAAAAGGTTGCAAAGTTCAAGGGGGGCGAATACTTTCGCAAGGCACTGTAGTTAAAGTTAAAAGGGAAAATAAATGAACATAAATATGGATTGTATTTACAATGGTGTTTGTTCTTCACTGGTTGACCTTTTCTTGTGGCAACGGGTCACAAATCCTGCTGCTGTGATGTCACACTGTGATATTTCACCCAATAGATATGGGAGTTTATCAAAATTGGGTTTGTGTTGATCTGTGTAATCTGAGGGAAATATGGTCATGCATTTGGCAGGAGGTTAGGAAGTGCAGCTCAGTTTCCACTTCATTTTGTGGCAGTGTACACATTGCCAACAACATTTCTCTCTCTCCACTTTTGCAGGCTTCGGGACAGGGGATAAAGGCCCTTTCAAACACCTCTCCTCTCTCCTCTCCCTCCGTCTCTCTTCTCCCTCTTCTCCCTCCGTCCCTCCGTCCCTCCTCTCTCCACTCTCCTTCCCTCGTCTCTCCCCTCTCTCTCTCCCCTTCTCCCCTTCCCTCTTCTCTCTCCTCTTACCCTCCTTACCTCTCTCCTCTGTCTCTCCTTCCTTCCTTCCTTCCTTCCTTCCTTCCTTCCTTCCTTCCTTCCTTCCTTCCTTCCTCACTCCTTCCCTCCCTCCCTCCTCTCTCTCCCTCTTTCTCTCCTTCCCTCCTCTCTCTCCTCTCACTCCTTCCTTTCCTCCTCTCTCTCCTTCCTTCCCTCCTCTCTCTCTCTCTCCTTCCCTCTTCTCCTTCCCTTCTCCCTCTCTCCCTCCTTCCTCTCTCTCACTTCTTCTCTCCCTCCCTCCTTCCTTCCCTCCTCTCCTCTCTCACTCGCTCCTTCCCTCCTCTCTCTCCCGCCATCCCTCCTCTCTCTCCCCCCATCCCTCCTCTCTCTCCCTCTCTCCTTTCCTCCTCTCTCTCCTCCTCCTTCCCTCATTTCTCTCCCTCCCCTCTCGCTCACTCTCCTTCCCTCCTCTCTCTCCTCTCTCCCTCATTTTTCTGGCTCCGAGGTCTCAGCTTCTCCAACAGACTCTGACAGTAACTATCAGCTGCCCAGTAGTGTTGGCAGGCCTAACCACTGTGTGTGCTCCAAATGGCACCCTATTCCCTATATAGTGCACTACTTTTGACCAGGACCCACACGGCTCTCGACGAAAGTAGCGCACTATTTTGGGAATAGGGTGCCATTTTGGACACAACCAGTAGTATTGGCACTCAGTAGTGTTGGCAGGACCAGTGGTTCTTCTCTGAAACACAGCCAGGCTATCTGTTTACATGGAGCTGTTGGAACCTGAACAAAAAATAGCAGCAACAACACAGCCATCAACACTGCCAACAACACAGCCAACAACAGCAAACAACACAGCCAACAAAACAGCCAGACTATCTGTTTACATGGAGCTGTTGGAACCTAAACAAAGGATAGCAGCAACAACACTGCCATCAACACCGCCAACAACACAGCCAACAACAGCCAACAACACCGCCAACAACACCGCCAACAACACCGCCAACAACACCGCCAACAACACAGCCAACAACACAGCCAACAGAGCAGCCAACAGAGCAGCCAACAACACAGACAACAACACAGCCAACAGAGGAGCCAACAACACAGCCAACAACACAGCCAACAACAACAGAGCTAATGCCAAAAAACTATCTGATAATGGAGAATCACAGTCCCTTTATTAAGGGGGAAATGCAGCTCATCCACTGTCAAATGTGAAGAACTTAGATAGAAATAACAGCACGACCCTAATTCAAGATTTCTACTTTATTTCCTACTTTTTAACCCGTGTTAGTGAGCCCCATGGGGTATAGAAGTTACCCAGACTTCTAGGGCTACTCTGACACATGGCTGAACACTGAGCCAATCCTTCTGAAGGACCTATGTGGCGAATGGAGGACAAGACAGGATTCATCAACAATGACCTTGAGAACGACACAAAAGTAAAGTAAGGTTTTCTAAGAGAATTCTCTCAGTACGTTCCCATTGTTAAACCACAAACCTCAGTATGTTCTCATTGTTAAACCACAAACCTCAGTATGTTCTCATTGTTAAACCCCAAACCTCAGTATGTTCTCATTGTTAAACCACAAACCTCAGTATGTTCTCATTGTTAAACCCCAAACTTCAGTATGTTCTCATTGTTAAACCCCAAACCTCAATATGTTCTCATTGTTAAACCCCAAACCTCAGTATGTTCTCATTGTTAAACCACAAACCTCAGTATGTTCTCATTGTTGAACACCAAACGTCAGTACGTTCCCATTGTTAAACCCCAAACTACAGTACGTTCCCATTGTTAAACGCCAAACCTCAGTATGTTCTCATTGTTAAACCCCAAACGTCAGTACGTTCTCATTGTTAAACCCCAAACGTCAGTATGTTCTCATTGTTAAACCCCAAACGTCAGTACGTTCCCATTGTTAAACCCCAAACCTCAGTATGTTCTCATTGTTAAACCCCAAACGTCAGTACGTTCTCATTGTTAAACCCCAAACGTCAGTACGTTCCCATTGTTAAACGCCAAACCTCAGTATGTTCTCATTGTTAAACCCCAAACGTCAGTACGTTCTCATTGTTAAACCACAAACCTCAGTATGTTCTCATTGTTAAACCCCAAACCTCAGTATGTTCTCATTGTTAAACCCCAAACGTCAGTACGTTCCCATTGTTAAACCCCAACCTTCAGTACGTTCCCATTGTTAAACCCCAAACTTCAGTACGTTCCCATTGTTAAACCCCAAATTTAAGAAAAGCAATAGAGTTACAAACTCCTTGTAGACATTTAGTTTGACTTCTTCTTCTCTCGTCTCTCAACCGCAGCACTACCATGGAATATAGCACATCTCAGTCTGATTGAGAGGATGTCTTGTTCACCACCACACGAAGAAGAAGAGACAGATTACCAAGTCTACGTCCCAAAATGGCACGCTGTTCCTTTTGTAGTGCACTACTTTAAACCAGGGCCCATAGGGGTAGTGCACTACTTTAAACCAGGGCCCATAGGGGTAGTGCACTACTTTCCTTTTTAGTCATTTAGGTCAACATTGGATCATTCAGAGATCCTCACTGAACTTCTGGAGAGAGTTTGCTGCACTGAAAGTAAAGGGGCTGAATAATTTTGCACGCCCAATTTTTCAGTTTTTGATTTGTTAAAAAAGTTTGAAATATCCAATAAATGTCGTTCCACTTCATGATTGTGTCCCACTTGTTGTTGATTCTTCACAAAAAAAATACAGTTTTTATGTCTTTATGTTTGAAGCCTGAAATGTGGCAAAAGGTCGCAGAGTTCAAGGGGGCCGAATACTTTCGCAAGGCACAGTAGCTATTGTACATCTCTCAGCCATATGATTTAATCTGCCGTTTTACATGTAAAAAGTTTTCAAGGACCCTCATCTCTGAGCCCTATAGTGTTTGGACACGGAGTTTGGACAACTTGTGCCGATAGCTGAATAGACTATGAGAGTTTGTGGGCGTACTGAGGGGGCTTCTCATTGTTATGACTGAGCCTTGTACTGAGAAGAACAAGAGTTATTGTTGCGCTGCTCCTACAGACCAGAGAAATCCCATGTCACCAGGCTACAAACTATAGACTGAATCTCCATAGTACTGCATTAGACATCCTACACCAAAGATGTAGGTATGATTACAACAGTGTAATCTGCTGACGGGAGAACAGGCTCGTAATAAAAAAGACCCGGAACGGAGCAAATGGAACGGCATCAAACATCTGGAAACCATGGAAACCATGTATTTTGATTCCATTCCACTGATTCCACTCCTGTCATTACCACCAGCCCGTTGTTCTCAAGTCAGGTGCCGTCACACCTCCTGTTCATCACAGCCCGTATACAGGATCACAGATCAGACAGAGATCAGTTCCACCACACTGTGAGGTCGCAGACCGTTGTAATGGAGCTCAGAGCTCAGAGGGAGGAAGATCTACGGATAGCAGAGAGACTTTGAGGAGTTGAAGCTGTTTGAACAAAGGTCTGGCGCTCCATGCTGAACCACACTGTGAGGTCGCAGACCGTTGTAATGGAGCTCAGAGCTCAGAGGGAGGAAGATCTAAGGATAGCAGAGAGACTTTGAGGAGTTGAAGCTGTTTGAACAAAGGTCTGGCGCTCCATGCTGAACCACACTGTGAGGTCTCAGACCGTTGTAATGGAGCTCAGAGCTCAGAGGGAGGAAGATCTACGGATAGCAGAGAGACTTTGAGGAGTTGACGCTGTTTGAACAAAGGTCTGGCGCTCCATGCTGAACCACACTGTGAGGTCTCAGACCGTTGTAATGGAGCTCAGAGCTCAGAGGGAGGAAGATCTACGGATAGCAGAGAGACTTTGAGGAGTTGACGCTGTTTGAACAAAGGTCTGGCGCTCCATGCTGAACCACACTGTGAGGTCTCAGACCGTTGTAATGGAGCTCAGAGCTCAGAGGGAGGAAGATCTACGGATAGCAGAGAGACTTTGAGGAGTTGACGCTGTTTGAACAAAGGTCTGGCGCTCCATGCTGAACCACACTGTGAGGTCGCAGACCGTTGTAATGGAGCTCAGAGCTCAGAGGGAGGAAGATCTACGGATAGCAGAGAGACTTTGAGGAGTTGACGCTGTTTGAACAAAGGTCTGGCGCTCCATGCTGAACCACACTGTGAGGTCTCAGACCGTTGTAATGGAGCTCAGAGCTCAGAGGGAGGAAGATCTACGGATAGCAGAGAGACTTTGAGGAGTTGACGCTGTTTGAACAAAGGTCTGGTGCTCCATGCTGAACCACACTGTGAGGTCTCAGACCGTTGTAATGGAGCTCAGAGCTCAGAGGGAGGAAGATCTACGGATAGCAGAGAGACTTTGAGGAGTTGACGCTGTTTGAACAAAGGTCTGGCGCTCCATGCTGAACCACACTGTGAGGTCTCAGACCGTTGTAATGGAGCTCAGAGCTCAGAGGGAGGAAGATCTACGGATAGCAGAGAGACTTTGAGGAGTTGACGCTGTTTGAACAAAGGTCTGGCGCTCCATGCTGAACCACACTGTGAGGTCGCAGACCGTTGTAATGGAGCTCAGAGCTCAGAGGGAGGAAGATCTAAGGATAGCAGAGAGACTTTGAGGAGTTGACGCTGTTTGAACAAAGGTCTGGCGCTCCATGCTGAACCACACTGTGAGGTCTCAGACCGTTGTAATGGAGCTCAGAGCTCAGAGGGAGGAAGATCTACGGATAGCAGAGAGACTTTGAGGAGTTGAAGCTGTTTGAACAAAGGTCTGGCGCTCCATGCTGAACCACACTGTGAGGTCTCAGACCGTTGTAATGGAGCTCAGAGCTCAGAGGGAGGAAGATCTACGGATAGCAGAGAGACTTTGAGGAGTTGACGCTGTTTGAACAAAGGTCTGGCGCTCCATGCTGAACCACACTGTGAGGTCTCAGACTGTTGTAATGGAGCTCAGAGCTCAGAGGGAGGAAGATCTACGGATAGCAGAGAGACTTTGAGGAGTTGAAGCTGTTTGAACAAAGGTCTGGCGCTCCATGCTGAACCACACTGTGAGGTCTCAGACCGTTGTAATGGAGCTCAGAGCTCAGAGGGAGGAAGATCTACGGATAGCAGAGAGACTTTGAGGAGTTGACGCTGTTTGAACAAAGGTCTGGCGCTCCATGCTGAACCACACTGTGAGGTCGCAGACCGTTGTAATGGAGCTCAGAGCTCAGAGGGAGGAAGATCTACGGATAGCAGAGAGACTTTGAGGAGTTGACGCTGTTTGAACAAAGGTCTGGCGCTCCATGCTGAACCACACTGTGAGGTCTCAGACCGTTGTAATGGAGCTCAGAGCTCAGAGGGAGGAAGATCTACGGATAGCAGAGAGACTTTGAGGAGTTGACGCTGTTTGAACAAAGGTCTGGCGCTCCATGCTGAACCACACTGTGAGGTCGCAGACCGTTGTAATGGAGCTCAGAGCTCAGAGGGAGGAAGATCTACGGATAGCAGAGAGACTTTGAGGAGTTGAAGCTGTTTGAACAAAGGTCTGGCGCTCCATGCTGAACCACACTGTGAGGTCTCAGACCGTTGTAATGGAGCTCAGAGCTCAGAGGGAGGAAGATCTACGGATAGCAGAGAGACTTTGAGGAGTTGACGCTGTTTGAACAAAGGTCTGGCGCTCCATGCTGAACCACACTGTGAGGTCTCAGACCGTTGTAATGGAGCTCAGAGCTCAGAGGGAGGAAGATCTACGGATAGCAGAGAGACTTTGAGGAGTTGAAGCTGTTTGAACAAAGGTCTGGCGCTCCATGCTGAACCACACTGTGAGGTCTCAGACCGTTGTAATGGAGCTCAGAGCTCAGAGGGAGGAAGATCTACGGATAGCAGAGAGACTTTGAGGAGTTGACGCTGTTTGAACAAAGGTCTGGCGCTCCATGCTGAACCACACTGTGAGGTCTCAGACCGTTGTAATGGAGCTCAGAGGGAGGAAGATCTAAGGATAGCAGAGAGACTTTGAGGAGTTGACGCTGTTTGAACAAAGGTCTGGCGCTCCATGCTGAACCACACTGTGAGGTCGCAGACCGTTGTAATGGAGCTCAGAGCTCAGAGGGAGGAAGATCTACGGATAGCAGAGAGACTTTGAGGAGTTGACGCTGTTTGAACAAAGGTCTGGCGCTCCATGCTGAACCACACTGTGAGGTCTCAGACCGTTGTAATGGAGCTCAGAGCTCAGAGGGAGGAAGATCTACGGATAGCAGAGAGACTTTGAGGAGTTGAAGCTGTTTGAACAAAGGTCTGGCGCTCCATGCTGAACCACACTGTGAGGTCTCAGACCGTTGTAATGGAGCTCAGAGCTCAGAGGGAGGAAGATCTAAGGATAGCAGAGAGACTTTGAGGAGTTGAAGCTGTTTGAACAAAGGTCTGGCGCTCCATGCTGAACCACACTGTGAGGTCTCAGACCGTTGTAATGGAGCTCAGAGCTCAGAGGGAGGAAGATCTAAGGATAGCAGAGAGACTTTGAGGAGTTGAAGCTGTTTGAACAAAGGTCTGGCGCTCCATGCTGAACCACACTGTGAGGTCTCAGACCGTTGTAATGGAGCTCAGAGCTCAGAGGGAGGAAGATCTACGGATATCAGAGAGACTTTGAGGAGTTGACGCTGTTTGAACAAAGGTCTGGCGCTCCATGCTGAACCACACTGTGAGGTCTCAGACCGTTGTAATGGAGCTCAGAGGGAGGAAGATCTACGGATAGCAGAGAGACTTTGAGGAGTTGAAGCTGTTTGAACAAAGGTCTGGCGCTCCATGCTGAACCACACTGTGAGGTCTCAGACCGTTGTAATGGAGCTCAGAGCTCAGAGGGAGGAAGATCTACGGATAGCAGAGAGACTTTGAGGAGTTGACGCTGTTTGAACAAAGGTCTGGCGCTCCATGCTGAACCACACTGTGAGGTCTCAGACCGTTGTAATGGAGCTCAGAGCTCAGAGGGAGGAAGATCTAAGGATAGCAGAGAGACTTTGAGGAGTTGACGCTGTTTGAACAAAGGTCTGGCGCTCCATGCTGAACCACACTGTGAGGTCTCAGACCGTTGTAATGGAGCTCAGAGCTCAGAGGGAGGAAGATCTACGGATAGCAGAGAGACTTTGAGGAGTTGACGCTGTTTGAACAAAGGTCTGGCGCTCCATGCTGAACCACACTGTGAGGTCTCAGACCGTTGTAATGGAGCTCAGAGCTCAGAGGGAGGAAGATCTACGGATAGCAGAGAGACTTTGAGGAGTTGACGCTGTTTGAACAAAGGTCTGGCGCTCCATGCTGAACCACACTGTGAGGTCGCAGACCGTTGTAATGGAGCTCAGAGCTCAGAGGGAGGAAGATCTACGGATAGCAGAGAGACTTTGAGGAGTTGAAGCTGTTTGAACAAAGGTCTGGCGCTCCATGCTGAACCACACTGTGAGGTCTCAGACCGTTGTAATGGAGCTCAGAGCTCAGAGGGAGGAAGATCTACGGATAGCAGAGAGACTTTGAGGAGTTGACGCTGTTTGAACAAAGGTCTGGCGCTCCATGCTGAACCACACTGTGAGGTCTCAGACCGTTGTAATGGAGCTCAGAGCTCAGAGGGAGGAAGATCTACGGATAGCAGAGAGACTTTGAGGAGTTGAAGCTGTTTGAACAAAGGTCTGGCGCTCCATGCTGAACCACACTGTGAGGTCTCAGACCGTTGTAATGGAGCTCAGAGCTCAGAGGGAGGAAGATCTACGGATAGCAGAGAGACTTTGAGGAGTTGACGCTGTTTGAACAAAGGTCTGGCGCTCCATGCTGAACCACACTGTGAGGTCTCAGACCGTTGTAATGGAGCTCAGAGGGAGGAAGATCTAAGGATAGCAGAGAGACTTTGAGGAGTTGACGCTGTTTGAACAAAGGTCTGGCGCTCCATGCTGAACCACACTGTGAGGTCGCAGACCGTTGTAATGGAGCTCAGAGCTCAGAGGGAGGAAGATCTACGGATAGCAGAGAGACTTTGAGGAGTTGACGCTGTTTGAACAAAGGTCTGGCGCTCCATGCTGAACCACACTGTGAGGTCTCAGACCGTTGTAATGGAGCTCAGAGCTCAGAGGGAGGAAGATCTACGGATAGCAGAGAGACTTTGAGGAGTTGAAGCTGTTTGAACAAAGGTCTGGCGCTCCATGCTGAACCACACTGTGAGGTCTCAGACCGTTGTAATGGAGCTCAGAGCTCAGAGGGAGGAAGATCTAAGGATAGCAGAGAGACTTTGAGGAGTTGAAGCTGTTTGAACAAAGGTCTGGCGCTCCATGCTGAACCACACTGTGAGGTCTCAGACCGTTGAAATGGAGCTCAGAGCTCAGAGGGAGGAAGATCTACGGATAGCAGAGAGACTTTGAGGAGTTGACGCTGTTTGAACAAAGGTCTGGCGCTCCATGCTGAACCACACTGTGAGGTCTCAGACCGTTGTAATGGAGCTCAGAGCTCAGAGGGAGGAAGATCTACGGATAGCAGAGAGACTTTGAGGAGTTGAAGCTGTTTGAACAAAGGTCTGGCGCTCCATGCTGAACCACACTGTGAGGTCTCAGACCGTTGTAATGGAGCTCAGAGCTCAGAGGGAGGAAGATCTACGGATAGCAGAGAGACTTTGAGGAGTTGACGCTGTTTGAACAAAGGTCTGGCGCTCCATGCTGAACCACACTGTGAGGTCTCAGACCGTTGTAATGGAGCTCAGAGCTCAGAGGGAGGAAGATCTAAGGATAGCAGAGAGACTTTGAGGAGTTGACGCTGTTTGAACAAAGGTCTGGCGCTCCATGCTGAACCACACTGTGAGGTCTCAGACCGTTGTAATGGAGCTCAGAGCTCAGAGGGAGGAAGATCTAAGGATAGCAGAGAGACTTTGAGGAGTTGACGCTGTTTGAACAAAGGTCTGGCGCTCCATGCTGAACCACACTGTGAGGTCTCAGACCGTTGTAATGGAGCTCAGAGGGAGGAGGGAGGAAGATCTAAGGATAGCAGAGAGACTTTGAGGAGTTGACGCTGTTTGAACAAAGGTCTGGCGCTCCATGCTGAACCACACTGTGAGGTCTCAGACCGTTGTAATGGAGCTCAGAGCTCAGAGGGAGGAAGATCTACGGATAGCAGAGAGACTTTGAGGAGTTGAAGCTGTTTGAACAAAGGTCTGGCGCTCCATGCTGAACCACACTGTGAGGTCTCAGACCGTTGTAATGGAGCTCAGAGCTCAGAGGGAGGAAGATCTAAGGATAGCAGAGAGACTTTGAGGAGTTGAAGCTGTTTGAACAAAGGTCTGGCGCTCCATGCTGAACCACACTGTGAGGTCTCAGACCGTTGAAATGGAGCTCAGAGCTCAGAGGGAGGAAGATCTACGGATAGCAGAGAGACTTTGAGGAGTTGACGCTGTTTGAACAAAGGTCTGGCGCTCCATGCTGAACCACACTGTGAGGTCTCAGACCGTTGTAATGGAGCTCAGAGCTCAGAGGGAGGAAGATCTACGGATAGCAGAGAGACTTTGAGGAGTTGAAGCTGTTTGAACAAAGGTCTGGCGCTCCATGCTGAACCACACTGTGAGGTCTCAGACCGTTGTAATGGAGCTCAGAGCTCAGAGGGAGGAAGATCTACGGATAGCAGAGAGACTTTGAGGAGTTGACGCTGTTTGAACAAAGGTCTGGCGCTCCATGCTGAACCACACTGTGAGGTCTCAGACCGTTGTAATGGAGCTCAGAGCTCAGAGGGAGGAAGATCTAAGGATAGCAGAGAGACTTTGAGGAGTTGACGCTGTTTGAACAAAGGTCTGGCGCTCCATGCTGAACCACACTGTGAGGTCTCAGACCGTTGTAATGGAGCTCAGAGCTCAGAGGGAGGAAGATCTAAGGATAGCAGAGAGACTTTGAGGAGTTGACGCTGTTTGAACAAAGGTCTGGCGCTCCATGCTGAACCACACTGTGAGGTCTCAGACCGTTGTAATGGAGCTCAGAGGGAGGAGGGAGGAAGATCTAAGGATAGCAGAGAGACTTTGAGGAGTTGACGCTGTTTGAACAAAGGTCTGGCGCTCCATGCTGAACCACACTGTGAGGTCTCAGACCGTTGTAATGGAGCTCAGAGCTCAGAGGGAGGAAGATCTACGGATAGCAGAGAGACTTTGAGGAGTTGACGCTGTTTGAACAAAGGTCTGGCGCTCCATGCTGAACCACACTGTGAGGTCTCAGACCGTTGTAATGGAGCTCAGAGCTCAGAGGGAGGAAGATCTACGGATAGCAGAGAGACTTTGAGGAGTTGACGCTGTTTGAACAAAGGTCTGGCGCTCCATGCTGAACCACACTGTGAGGTCTCAGACCGTTGTAATGGAGCTCAGAGCTCAGAGGGAGGAAGATCTAAGGATAGCAGAGAGACTTTGAGGAGTTGACGCTGTTTGAACAAAGGTCTGGCGCTCCATGCTGAACCACACTGTGAGGTCTCAGACCGTTGTAATGGAGCTCAGAGCTCAGAGGGAGGAAGATCTAAGGATAGCAGAGAGACTTTGAGGAGTTGACGCTGTTTGAACAAAGGTCTGGCGCTCCATGCTGAACCACACTGTGAGGTCTCAGACCGTTGTAATGGAGCTCAGAGCTCAGAGGGAGGAAGATCTACGGATAGCAGAGAGACTTTGAGGAGTTGAAGCTGTTTGAACAAAGGTCGGGCGCTCCATGCTGAACCACACTGTGAGGTCTCAGACCATTGTAATGGAGCTCAGAGCTCAGAGGGAGGAAGATCTACGGATAGCAGAGAGACTTTGAGGAGTTGACGCTGTTTGAACAAAGGTCTGGCGCTCCATGCTGAACCACACTGTGAGGTCTCAGACCGTTGTAATGGAGCTCAGAGCTCAGAGGGAGGAAGATCTACGGATAGCAGAGAGACTTTGAGGAGTTGACGCTGTTTGAACAAAGGTCTGGCGCTCCATGCTGAACCACACTGTGAGGTCTCAGACCGTTGTAATGGAGCTCAGAGGGAGGAGGGAAGAAGATCTACGGATATCAGAGAGACTTTGAGGAGTTGACGCTGTTTGAACAAAGGTCTGGCGCTCCATGCTGAACCACACTGTGAGGTCTCAGACCGTTGTAATGGAGCTCAGAGCTCAGAGGGAGGAAGATCTACGGATAGCAGAGAGACTTTGAGGAGTTGACGCTGTTTGAACAAAGGTCTGGCGCTCCATGCTGAACCACACTGTGAGGTCTCAGACCGTTGTAATGGAGCTCAGAGCTCAGAGGGAGGAAGATCTACGGATAGCAGAGAGACTTTGAGGAGTTGACACTGTTTGAACAAAGGTCTGGCGCTCCATGCTGAACCACACTGTGAGGTCTCAGACCGTTGTAATGGAGCTCAGAGCTCAGAGGAGGAAGATCTACGGATAGCAGAGAGACTTTGAGGAGTTGACGCTGTTTGAACAAAGGTCTGGCGCTCCATGCTGAACCACACTGTGAGGTCTCAGACCGTTGTAATGGAGCTCAGAGCTCAGAGGGAGGAAGATCTACGGATAGCAGAGAGACTTTGAGGAGTTGACGCTGTTTGAACAAAGGTCTGGCGCTCCATGCTGAACCACACTGTGAGGTGTCAGACCGTTGTAATGGAGCTCAGAGCTGAACCACACTGCAGAAGAGTAGTCATACCAGGTCTGGGCTCACTAATGTAGTGATCAGAGGCTGTCGCAGACAGGGATAGAGAGGAGGGAGGAGAGGAGAGGAGAGAGGGATGGAAGGAGAGAGAGGGGGAAGAGGGGGAATCAGAGAGAGAGAGAGAGAGGAGAGGAGAGGAGAGGGGGAAGATGGGGAAGCAGAGAGAGAGAGAGAGAGAGAGAGAGAGAGAGAGAGAGAGAGAGAGGAGAGGGAGAGAGAGAGAGGAGAGGAGAGAGGGGGAGGAGAGGAGAGGGGGAAGATGGGGAAGCAGAGAGAGAGAGAGAGAGAGAGAGGGGGGGGAGGGGAGGAGAGGAGAGGAGAGGAGAGGAGAGAGGGGGAAGGAGAAAGAGAGGGGGAGAGAGCGAGAGAGAGAGAGGGGAGGAGCGAGAGCGAGATAGATAGAGAAAGAAATAGAGAGAGGGAGAGAGTGAGGAGAGAAAGAAAGAGAGAGAGGGAGAGAGAGAGTGAGGAGAGAGATAGAAATAGAGAGAGAGGGAGAGAGAAAGGATATGACAGGTGCAAACCTTGACCCTCTGACAGTAGTAGAGATGTAGAGTTGAAGTCCTTCTTTGAACAAAAGTTGACCCACACTGTCAGGGCTGGACTGACTAAAGCATTGATCAGAAGCAGAGACAGACAGGGTGGATTGTCTCACAGACAGACAGGGTGGATTGTCTCACAGACAGACAGGGTGGATTGTCTCACAGACAGACAGGGTGGAATGTCTCACAGACAGACAGGGTGGAATGTCTCACAGACAGACAGGTTGGATTGTCTCACAGACAGACAGGGCGGAATGTCTCACAGACAGACAGGGTGGAATGTCTCACAGACAGACAGGGTGGAATGTCTCACAGACAGACAGGGTGGAATGTCTCACAGACAGACAGGGTGGAATGTCTCACAGACAGACAGGGTGGAATGTCTCACAGACGGACAGGGTGGAATGTCTCACAGACAGACAGGGTGGATTGTGATAAATAAATCATATAAAATGGATGAATACAGAAACAGATACGCCTTTGAAACCCGAGGATAACTTAATGGAGGGTAAAGGGAGAGAGACTTTGGCTGCGGTACAAACACTTAAAAGACACACCCTATCCCCTCAAATTAAGTGAACACTTCTGATGACGTATCATGACATCTGACGAGTGTACACTTGCATATAAAGTGGATGAAGGGAGGAAGGATTGTTTTTAAACCGGTTGGAGTAACTTAATGGAGGGTAAAGTCAATTATGAGTGCGTGTCTATTTATATTAAATATATAATTATTAATGAACACTACTGATGATAGCTATCAAATGAATCTAGCTAGCTAATGTTAGCCTGCCTACTGGGTATGATAGCTAGTTTTTAAAGTGAATTAGCTTTTAATAACAGTCAATTATGCCTACTGTATGATATTAAAAATTAATTATTAATAACGTTAGCCTGCCTACTGTATGATAGCTAGCAAATGAATTAGCTAGCTAATGTTAGCCTGCCTACTGTATGATAGCTAGCAAATGAATTAGCTAACTAACGTAGCCTGCCTACTGTATGATAGCTAACAAAATGAATTAGCTAACTAACGTTAGCCAGCCTACTGTATAATAGCTAGCAAATTAATTAGCTAACTAATGTAGCCTGCCTACTGTATGATAGCTAGCAAATTAATTAGCTAACTAACGTAGCCTGCCTACTGTATGATAGCTAACAAAATGAATTAGCTAACGTAGCCAGCCTACTGTATAATAGCTAGCAAATTAATTAGCTAACTAACGTAGCCTGCCTACTGTATGATAGCTAGCAAAAAAATTAGCTAACTAACATTAGCCTGCCTAGCTGGAACCTCTGAAGAAGGAAGTTATTTCTACAATTTCCAAAAGAACCAAACAAAAACATATTTACTTTTCACGAGATGTTTGTGCCGTCATGTGCATTAGAAGCACAATTTCTAACTTATTTGCATTCGTTTTTATGTTGACTTCTTCATTGATGTTGTTTTACGTTTTCTCTGACTTTTCTTTTCAGATGTACAATCGTCGCAAATTGAATTATGGGTAATGTCAGGTCCTGGATGGGAACACACTCGCAAACTCAACTAAAAATGATGGCTGAGGGGCTTACAAACTTCCCTTGCTTGGCTCAACATTTAGACCGCCCTCCAGGATGGCGACCTGGGATTCTGGGATAAGTCGAGGGTAAGTGGATAAGGGTGTGTCTTTTATGAGCTTTGGTGTGATGTGAATTACCCTTTCTAATTTCTCTGAAAGCATTTTCATTTTCATTTTGGCCGACTGGGTAATGTTGAAACCTCAAGTGTTGAGACAATATATTTCAACCCCAATTATTCAAAAATGGAAAGCATTGCGTGTTCTTGTGAGTTAATTAATTATATTTAAGATTTGCCCATTGGTTTTCCCTAGTGGAGGTAATGATGATATATGTGTATTTGCATTTATTAAGGATCCCAATTAGCTGTTACCAAGGCAGCAGATACTCTTCCTGGGGTCCAAACACATTAAGGTTAAAACTAAAATATACCACCATTACTTGTTATCTGTCCTGTATGTAGCTCATCCACAGCCTCAAACTAGGGACGGACACATCCATTTCGATGCCATGGTAGAGAATTGCCCTTCACTATAGCATTTCACAGTTTTTCCCTTGGGGGACTGCCATCTACAGTCCTTGGGCTGAGGGATTGAGACAGGACATATACGTCCTGTAAAGATATGGAGGACAAATCACACAGTCTTCACTTGGAGACATGGCCATTGATTTTCCCTAGTGGAGGCAATTATAATATCCATGCTACCATAACTTATAGTCCATCCATGGCCCTCAGCCTTGAGCTTGAAAGTGTATAAATGTACAGTGCATTTGGAAAGTATTCAGATGCTTCGACATTTTCCACATTTTGTTATGTTACAGCCTTATTCTAAAACGTTTTTTCTCTCTCTCTCATCAATCTACACACAATACCCCATAATGACATCACAATACCCCGTAATGACATCACAATACCCCATAATGACATCACAATACCCCATAATGACATCACAATACCCCATAATGACATCACAATACCCCATAATGACAAAGCAGAAAAAGGTTTTTCGACATTTTGGCAAATGTATTAAAAGTTAAAAACTGAAATATCACATTTACATAAGTGTTCAGACCCTTTACTCAGCACTTTGTTGAAGCACCTTTGGCAGTGATTACAGCCTCGAGTCTTCTTGGGTTTGACGCTACAAGCTTGTCACACCTGTATTTGGGGAGTTTCTCCTGTTCTTCTCTGTAGATCCACTCAAGCTCTGTCAGGTTGGATGGGGAGCATGGCTGCACAGCTATTTTCAGGTCTCTCCAGAGATGTTCGATCGGGTTCAAGTCCGGGCTCTGGCTGGGCCACTCAAGGACATTCAGTCACTCCTGCATTGTCTTGGCTGTGTGCTTAGGGTTGTTGTCCTGTTGGAAGGTAAATCTTCACCCCAGTCTGAGGTCCTGAGCGCTCTGGAGCAGGTTTTCATCAAGGATCTCTCTGTACTTTGCTCCATTCATCATTCCCTCGATCCTGACTAGTTTCCCAGTCCCTGCAGCTGAAAAACATCTCCACAGCATGATGCTGTCACCACCATGCTTCACCGTAGGGATGGTGCCAGGTTTCCTCCAGACGTGACGCTTGGCTTTCAGGCCAAAGAGTTCAATCTTGGTTTCATCAGACCAGAGAATCTTATTTCTCATGGTCTGAGAGTCTTTAGGTGCCTTTTCACAAACTCCAAAGAGAATGTCAAGTGCCTTTTACTGAGTCGCCGCTTCCTTCTGGCCACTCTACCATAAAGGCCTGATTGGTGGAGTGCTACAGAGATGGTTGTCCTTCTGGAAGGTTCCCCCATCTCCACAGAGGAACTCTGGAGCTCTATCAGAGTGGCCATCAGGTTCTTGGTCACCTCTCTGACCAAGGCCCTTCTCCCCTGATTGCTCAGTTTGGTTTGGCGGCCAGCTCTAGGAAGAGTCTTGATGGTTCCAAACTTCTTCCATTTAAGAATGATGGAGGCCACTGTGTTCTTGGGGACCTTCAAAGCTGCAGAAATGTTTTGGTAACCTTCCCCAGATCTATGCCTCAACACTATCCTGTCTCTAAGGACAATTCCTTCGACCTCATGGCTTGGTTTTGCTCTGACATGCACTGTCAACTTTTGGGACCTTATATAGACAGGTGTGTACTGTCAATCACGTTATAGAAACATCTCAAGGATGATCGATGGAAACAGGATGTACCTGAGCTCAATTTCGAGTCACATAGCAAAGGGTCTGAATACTTATGAAAATAACATATTTGTTTTTTATATATAATATATATAATACATTTGCTAAAAAAATCTAAAAACATTTTTCGCTTTGTCATTATGCAGTATTGTGTGTGGATTGATGAGAAATTGTTCATATTTAATCCATTTTAGAATAACGCTGTAGCGTGAATTGTTTAAAACATGTAAAGCAATATTGGAACACCATCCTTCTCTGTGACAGAGGGGCTGTGATAGAGGAAATCAGCCTGAAACAAATGCACTGTTCCGGGAGAAGAGAGCCCTTATCTCGATGGTCCACTCAGACACTGGGTTGAGTGTGTAGACTCAGAGCACCAGAGTATTTTGGCGCTGAGCTATTCTAACTTTCCACTAAGGCTAAAGGTCCAACAGCAACAGCACAGTGTAGCTGTAAGTATTTATGGCAATTGTGTTGAGATTAAACATATGTAAAAAAAAACATCTGATATAGTGCAACCATAGGATTTACCAACAACACAGGTACAATCCCTCCTGAAAAACACCAAGAGGAGAAAATACAGGATTACAAGACTATAGAAGAACACAGAGAGAGAGAGAGAGAGAGAGAGAAAAAAAGAGACAGAGACAGGGAGAGGGAGACACAGAGAGAGAGAGGGAGACAGTGAGAGAGAAGGAGAGAGGGAGAGAGAGAGAGACAGAGAGAGAGAGAGACAAACAGAGAGCCTTGGCCTAAACATCAGCACCACAGGTAACTTCCACAAAGCTGTGAACGATCTGAGAGACAAGGCAAGAAGGGCATTCTATGCCATCAAAAGGAACATAAATTTCAACATACCAATTAAGGTTTTGGCTAAAAATACTTGAATCAGTCATAGAGCCCATTGCCCTTTATGGTTGTGAGGTCTGGGGTCCGCTCACCAACCAAGACTTCACAAAATGGGACAAACACCAAATTGAGACTCTGCACGCAGAATTCTGCAAAAATATCCTCCGTGTACAACGTAGAACACCAAATAATGCATGCAGAGCAGAATTAGGCCGATACCCACTAATTATCAAAATCCAGAAAAGAGCCGTTAAATTCTATAACCACCTAAAAGGAAGCGATTCCCAAACCTTCCACAACAAAGCCATCACCTACAGAGAGATGAACCTGGAGAAGAGTCCCCTAAGCAAGCTGGTCCTGGGGCTCTGTTCACAAACACAAACACACCCTACAGAGCCCCAGGACAGCAGCACAATTAGACCCAAGCAAATCATGAGAAAACAAAAAGATAATTACTTGACACATTGGAAAGAATTAACAAAAAAACAGAGCAAACTAGAATGCTATTTGGCCCTACACAGAGAGTACACAGCGGCAGAATACCTGACCACTGTGACTGACCCAAAATTAAGGAAAGCTTTGACTATGTACAGACTCAGCGAGCATAGCCTTGCTATTGAGAAAGGCCGCCGTAGGCAGACATGGCTCTCAAGAGAAGACAGTCTATGTGATCACTGCCCACAAAATGAGGTGGAAACTGAGATGCACTTCCTAACCTCCTGCCCAATGTATGACCATATTAGAGAGACATATTTCCCTCAGATTACACAGATCCACAAAGAATTCGAAAACAAATCCAATTTTGATAAACTCCCATATCTACTGGGTGAAATTCCACAGTGTGCCATCACAGCAGCAAGATTTGTGACCTGTTGCCACGTGAAAAGGGCAACCAGTGAAGAACACGCATCATTGTAAATACAACCCATATCTATGCTTATTTATTTTATCTCGTGTCCTTTACCATTTGTACATTGTTAAAACACTGTGTATATATATATATATATATATATAATATGACATTTGTAATGTCTTTATTGTTTTGAAACTTCTGTGTGTGTGATGTCTACTGTTAATTTTTATTGTTTATTTCACTTTATATATTATCTACCTTACTTGCTTTGACAATGTTAACACATGTTTCCCATGCCAATAAAGCCTTGAATTGAATTGAATTGAGAGAGAGAGAGAGAGAGAGAGAGAGAGAGAGAGAGAGAGAGAGAGAGAGAGAGAGAGAGAGAGAGAGAGAGAGAGAGAGAGAGAGAGAGAGAGAAGAGAGAGGAGAGAGACAGAGAGAGAGAGAGAGAGAGAGAGAGAGAGAGACAGTGAGAGACAGAGAGAGAGTGAGAGAGAGAGAGCTGTGTGCTATTTGTATCCCGTATTATGTTTAATGATGTCTCCTCAACCAATCACGCAGTGCAATAACTGGATGGATTGCCAAACCTGTCCAGAGAACTTAGAACCATCCATGAACTCTGTCCTAACTCTGTCACTGCCAACTATACTATAGAGCCAATGACGAGGGATGCAGCACACATGTCGAGGGCTCCGATCCTGACCCCCTTCTCTGGTTGTTGAACAGTAGACCAACTCTATTCCTCAAGATGACACCATGGTTGTTGAACAGTAGACCAGCTCTATTCCTCAAGATGACACCATGGTTGTTGAACAGTAGACCAGCTCTATTCCTCAAGATGACACCATGGTTGTTGAACAGTAGACCAGCTCTATTCCTCAAGATGACACCATGGTTGTTGAACAGTAGACCAGCTCTATTCCTCAAGATGACACCATGGTTGTTGAACAGTAGACCAGCTCTATTCCTCAAGATGGCACCATGGTTGTTGAACAGTAGACCAGCTCTATTCCTCAAGATGACACCATGGTTGTTGAACAGTAGACCAACTCTATTCCTCAAGATGACACCATGGTTGTTGAACAGTAGACCAGCTCTATTCCTCAAGATGACACCATGGTTGTTGAACAGTAGACCAGCTCTATTCCTCAAGATGACACCATGGTTGTTGAACAGTAGACCAGCTCTATTCCTCAAGATGACACCATGGTTGTTGAACAGTAGACCAGCTCTATTCCTCAAGATGACACCATGGTTGTTGAACAGTAGACCAGCTCTATTCCTCAAGATGACACCATGGTTGTTGTCAGAAAGTCAGACATGATTTGGTCTCTTGTTTGTCCTTGTCCGTCCTTGTCTGTCCTTGTCTGTCTGTCCGTCTGTCCTTGTCCGTCCATCTGTCCTTGTCTGTCCTTGTCCGTCCTTGTCCGTCCTTGTCTGTCCTTGTCCGTCCTTGTCTGTCCGTCCTTGTCTGTCCTTGTCCGTCCTTGTCTGTCCGTCCTTGTCTGTCCGTTCTTGTCCGTCCGTCCGTCCGTCCTTGTCTGTCCTTGTCTGTCCTTGTCTGTCCGTTCGTCCGTCCTTGTCTGTCCTTGTCTGTCCGTTCGTCCGTCCTCGTCTGTCCTCGTCTGTCCTTGTCCGTCCTTGTCTGTCCTTGTCTGTCCGTCCGTCCGTCCTCGTCTGTCCTCGTCTGTCCTTGTCCGTCCTTGTCTGTCCGTCCGTCCGTCCTCGTCTGTCCTTGTCTGTCCGTCCTTGTCTGTCCGTCCTTGTCTGTCCGTCCTTGTCTGTCCGTCCTTGTCCGTCCGTCCGTCCTTGTCTGTCCTTGTCTGTCCTTGTCTGTCCGTCCGTCCGTCCTCGTCTGTCCTCGTCTGTCCTCGTCCGTCCTTGTCTTTCCTTGTCCGTCCGTCTGACTGACTGATACTTGCTGTAACTGTGGATTGAGACGTGAATGATCATTCCTGATTCGGGACCAAAAACTAACAATTGAAAGAGCTCCACTGGGTTTACACTAACATATTAAACATAGAAGCCAAATCCATACTATAGTCAGGACCGGGATTTTAGACGATTTAAAAAAAACATTGATCCATTGTCGCCTGTGTTCTGACTGATCAGAACACCTCAAACCAGATTGGAAATGGAAACTAAATGAATGAGCTCCAGACGAACCATGAAGGCATGAGTGAGGCGTGAGTGAGGCGTGAGTGAGGCGTGAGTGAGGCGTGAGTGAGGCGTGAGTGAGGCATGAGTGAGGCATGAGTGAGGCATGAGTGAGGCATGAGTGAGGCATCAAATTATCGGTGAGTAGAAAATCAATAGTTCTGAACAGAAGCCATATTTAAAGCTTGAATGTTTCGTAGCCTTTTGTCAAGTTATTACCACTTAAAATATAATTTGAATAAGAGCAGATTTTTTTTTTTTTAATCTCACATCATTATAACATTTTAACACAAAACACTGTCACTGCAGAGGGAGTTGAATGTGCTCCAATGACACCGACCCAATCTGTGTCCTCCCTTCATGGCTGAATGAATGAGCAAAAAAGGCATTTAGTGATAAACTCATGTCAAAATAAAAAATAACCTTTCAGCTCCTACCGCTCTCTACCTCGGTCTCCATTTGTTTCATGGCCTCTGCGAACACTCACTGTAAGAGACTTCTCTCTTTTCAAAAGGCACATCATTGGTTGACTTTGAAAAGGAGGGTAAAAGAGCCAATAGAGTGTCAGACAGGCAAGTTTTTTTCTCCAAAAAAAGCCACCTGCGATTGTGAGTCACTTATTTTTAACCTGAGGCAAATTTACATGGAGTTGAAAACACTCTGAATTCAATACCTCAGCAAGCACTTGAAAGACTGCAGTGCTTTTATAGAACACAGTGCACACAGCCTGGGGTACAGAGTAAAAATGAAAGTCATACACTAACAGCCAAGATAGAAATCCAACACGGAAAGAGCATCGATGACAGTGAGCTACTAATCTGTAATCAATCACACTTACCGTGAGTCTTGACAGCTCTCTCCCAGCAAACAAACAATCAGAAGACAACATACTGTTTGGAATGCAAAAGACAGACCTCGACTCACATGACTGGGCTTCAGTCTTTGAAACAATCCTTTTGTGTGTGTCTCTCTATAGTATGAACCGCGTTGTGTATGATTCGTTAGCCCTCTTCTATGACAGCGTACCGTAATGCTATGCATGATAAGACCTGTTATAAACATTCATTCGTCCATCCATTCATCCGTTCATCCGTTCATTCATCCATCCATCCATCTGTTCATCCGTTCGTTCCTTCATCCTTCCGTTGATCCATCCATCCGTTCATTCATCCAGCCATCCATCCATCCTTTCATTCATTCATTCATTCATTCATCCATCCATTCATGCATCCATTCATTCATCCATGCGTTCATCCATCCATTCATTCATCCTTCCGTTCATCCATCCATCCATTCATTCATCCAGCCATACATCCATCCTTTCATTCATTCATCCATCCATCCATTCATTCATTCATTCATTCATCCATCTTTATAATGATTCAATATTATGGAGAAACTGAAACATCTTGGCCAGGTGTTGACTTATACATTCTTGGCCAGGTGATGACTGAAACATCTTGGCCAGGTGTTGACTGAAACATCTTGGCCAGGTGTTGACTGAAACATCTTGGCCAGGTGATTACTGAAACATCTTGGCCAGGTGATGACTGAAACATCTTGGCCAGGTGATGACTGAAACATCGTGGCCAGGTGTTGACTGAAACATCTTGGCCAGGTGATGACTGAAACATCTTGGCCAGGTGATGACTGAAACATCTTGGCCAGGTGTTGACTGAAACATCTTGGCCAGGTGATGACTGAAACATCTTGGCCAGGTGATGACTGAAACATCTTGGCCAGGTGATGACTGAAACATCTTGGCCAGGTGATTACTGAAACATCTTATCCAGGTGATTACTGAAACATCTTGGCCAGGTGATGACTGAAACATCTTGGCCAGGTGTTGACTGAAACATCTTGGCCAGGTGTTGACTGAAACATCGTGGCCAGGTTATTACTGAAACATCTTGGCCAGGTGATGACTGAAACATCTTGGCCAGGTGATGACTGAAACATCTTGGCCAGGTGATTACTGAAACATCTTATCCAGGTGATGACTGAAACATCTTGGCCAGGTGATGACTGAAACATCTTGGCCAGGTGATTACTGAAACATCTTATCCAGGTGATGACTGAAACATCTTGGCCAGGTGATGACTGAAACATCTTGGCCAGGTGATGACTGAAACATCTTGGCCAGGTGATTACTGAAACATCTTATCCAGGTGATGACTGAAACATCTTGGCCAGGTGATGACTGAAACATCTTGGCCAGGTGATGACTGAAACATCTTGGCCAGGTGATTACTGAAACATCTTATCCAGGTGATGACTGAAACATCTTGGCCAGGTGATGACTGAAACATCTTGGCCAGGTTATTACTGAAACATCTTGGCCAGGTGATGACTGAAACATCTTGGCCAGGTGATGACTGAAACATCTTGGCCAGGTGATTACTGAAACATCTTGGCCAGGTGATGACTGAAACATCTTGGCCAGGTGATTACTGAAACATCTTGGCCAGGTGATTACTGAAACATCTTGGCCAGGTGATGACTGAAACATCTTGGCCAGGTGATTACTGAAACATCTTGGCCAGGTGATGACTGAAACATCTTGGCCAGGTGATGACTGAAACATCTTGGCCAGGTGATTACTGAAACATCTTGGCCAGGTGATGACTGAAACATCTTGGCCAGGTGATGACTGAAACATCTTGGCCAGGTGATGACTGAAACATCTTGGCCAGGTGATGACTGAAACATCTTGGCCAGGTGATGACTGAAACATCTTGGCCAGGTGATGACTGAAACATCTTGGCCAGGTGATTACTGAAACCAGGTGTTTTGGCATTTCTCCTGTCTGTGACAGACTGTGTCCTGTCTCTCAGCCTCTCGTCTTGGTGACACGTCGTAAATGTTGTGTTGGTGTCATCCTCTCAACGCTCTGTCGCCCGGTCAACCAGCTCTATAATTTGCTCTTTCAATGGGTTTATAAGTATGATACATTACTGACGAGCTGATTCAAACTGCCATTACGACAGAGATAGGGCAGACTGAAGAGGGGAAAGGGTGTGTGTGTGTGTGTGTGTGTGTGTGTGTGTGTGTGTGTGTGTGTGTGTGTGTGTGTGTGTGTGTGTGTGTGTGTGTGTGTGTGTGTGTGCGTGTATGCGTGTATGCGTGTATGCGTGTATGCGTGTATGCGTGTATGCGCGAGTGTGTGTGTGTGTAACGTCTGCTTCCAACTCACACTCTCAAACACGTAGATCCCCTGAACGCAGCTCACTCTCCAGATCCCAATCACCTGAATTCTAATCACCTGTTCACACACCTGTATGTCATTATCACACACTATTTAGTTCAGTTCTTTGCACCCCGTCACTGTGAGGTATTGTTTGTTTTGTGACACGTCTTTCAGAGCGCTGGGTTCCCGTGAGTTACTCATTCCATGTATGATAGTTTTTGCCTGCCTCACTAACAACGCCTTTTGCCTATTCCCTGCCTGTACTTTATCCTATTGGAGCTACCTGCCTCCTGTGTATGACCTTATGCCTGCCCCTGGACCCAGTTACCTGCCCCTGGAACCAGCTACCTGCCTCCTCCTGTGTATGACCTTCTGCCCCTGGACCCAGCTACCTGCCTCCTCCTGTGTATGACCTTCTGCCTGCCCCTGGACCCAGCTACCTGCCTCCTCCTGTGTATGACCTTCTGCCTGCCCCTGGACCCAGCTACCTGCCTCCTCCTGTGTATGACCTTCTGCCTGCCCCTGGACCCAGCTACCTGCCCCTGGACCCAGTTACCTGCCTCCTCCTGTGTATGACCTTCTGCCTGCCCCTGGACCCAGCTACCTGCCCCTGGACCCAGTTACCTGCCTCCTCCTGTGTATGACCTTCTGCCTGCCCCTGGACCCAGCTACCTGCCTCCTCCTGTGTATGACCTTCTGCCTGCCCCTGGACCCAGCTACCTGCCTCCTCCTGTGTATGACCTTCTGCCTGCCCCTGGACCCAGTTACCTGCCTCCTCCTGTGTATGACCTTCTGCTGGCCCCTGGACCCAGCTACCTGCCTCCTCCTGTGTATGACCTTCTGCCCCTGGACCCAGCTACCTGCCTCCTCCTGTGTATGACCTTCTGCCCCTGGACCCAGCTACCTGCCTCCTCCTGTGTATGACCTTCTGCCTGCCCCTGGACCCAGCTACCTGCCTCCTCCTGTGTATGACCTTCTGCCTGCCCCTGGACCCAGTTACCTGCCTCCTCCTGTGTATGACCTTCTGCTGGCCCCTGGACCCAGCTACCTGCCTCCTCCTGTGTATGACCTTCTGCCTGCCCCTGGACCCAGTTACCTGCCTCCTCCTGTGTATGACCTTCTGCCTGCCCCTGGACCCAGCTACCTGCCTCCTCCTGTGTATGACCTTCTGCCTGCCCCTGGACCCAGCTACCTGCCTCCTCCTGTGTATGACCTTCTGCCTGCCCCTGGACCCAGCTACCTGCCTCCTCCTGTGTATGACCTTCTGCCTGCCCCTGGACCCAGCTACCTGCCTCCTCCTGTGTATGACCTTCTACCTGCACCGGGACCCAGCTACCTGCCTCCTCCTGTGTATGTCATTAAGGCCCGTTCAGGTCCCATCTCCAGTAGTCCTCTCCTCTGACTACAACACTCTACTGGCTCTGATGGGGATTGATCAGCCTGAGAGGCTCAGTGAGAACAGTCCATCAGTCACCCCACACTCAGTCACCACATACTCACACACTCAGTCACCACACTCTGTCACCACATACTCACACACTCACACACTCAGTCACCACATACTCACATACTCACACACTCAGTCACCACATACTCACATACTCATACACTCAGTCACCACACACACTCAGTCACCACACTCTCACACACTCAGTCACCGGTCACCACACACTCAGTCGCCACACCCTCACACACTCAGTCGCCACACACTCAGTCACCGGTCACCACACACTCAGTCGCCACACCCTCACACACTCAGTCACCACACTCACACACTCAGTCACCACACCCTCACACACTCAGTCACCACACCCTCACACACTCAGTCACCACACTCAGTCACCACTCTCAGTCACCACACTCAGTCACCACACTCCCACACTCAGTCACCACACTCACACACTCAGTCACCACACTCACACACTCAGTCACCACACTCACACACTCAGTCACCACACCCTCACACACTCAGTCACCACACTCACACACACAGTCACCACACTCAGTCACCACACTCACACACTCAGTCACCACACCCTCACACACTCAGTCACCACACTCACACACTCAGTCACCACACCCTCACACACTCAGTCACCACACCCTCACACACTCAGTCACCACACTCAGTCACCACTCTCAGTCACCACACTCAGTCACCACACTCCCACACTCAGTCACCACACTCACACACTCAGTCACCACACTCACACACTCAGTCACCACACTCACACACTCAGTCACCACACCCTCACACACTCAGTCACCACACTCACACACACAGTCACCACACTCAGTCACCACTCTCAGTCACCACACTCAGTCACCACTCTCAGTCACCACACTCAGTCACCACACTCACACACTCAGTCACCACACTCACACACTCAGTCACCACACTCACACACTCAGTCACCACACTCAGTCACCACTCTCAGTCACCACACTCACACACTCAGTCACCACACTCACACACTCAGTCACCACACCCTCACACACTCAGTCACCACACTCACACACTCAGTCACCACACTCAGTCACCACTCTCAGTCACCACACTCACACACTCAGTCACCACACTCACACACTCAGTCACCACACTCACACACTCAGTCACCACACTCACACACTCAGTCACCACACTCACACACTCAGTCACCACACCCTCACACTCAGTCACCACACTCAGTCACCACACTCAGTCACCACACCCTCACACACTCAGTCACCACACTCAGTCACCACACTCAGTCACCACACTCAGTCACCACACACTCAGTCACCACATACTCACATACTCATACACTCAGTCACCACACCCTCACACACTCAGTCACCACACCCTCACACACTCAGTCACCACACCCTCACACTCAGTCACCACACTCAGTCACCACACTCACACACTCAGTCACCACACTCAGTCACCACACTCAGTCACCACACTCTCACACTCAGTCACCACACTCTCTCACTCAGTCACCACACTCAGTCACCACACCCTCACACACTCAGTCACCACACTCTCACACTCAGTCACCACACTCTCACACTCAGTCACCACACTCAGTCACCACACTCAGTCACCACACTCAGTCACCACACTCAGTCACCACACTCAGTCACCACCCTCTCACAGTCAGTCACCACCCTCAGTCACCACCCTCAGTCACCACACTCAGTCACCACACTCAGTCACCACACTCAGTCACCACACTCAGTCACCACACTGTCACCACACCCTCACACACTCAGTCACCACACCCTCACACACTCAGTCACCACACTCATACACTCAGTCACCACACTCACACACTCAGTCACCACTCTGTCACCACACTCAGTCACCACACTCAGTCACCACACTCACACACTCAGTCACCACACTCACACACTCAGTCACCACACTCACACACTCAGTCACCACACTCACACACTCAGTCACCACACTCACACACTCAGTCACCACACCCACACACTCAGTCACCACACTCAGTCACCACACTCAGTCACCACACTCAGTCACCACACTCAGTCACCACACACTCAGTCACCACACTCAGTCACCACACTCAGTCACCACACTCAGTCACCACACTCAGTCACCACACTCTCACACTCAGTCACCACACTCAGTCACCACACTCTCTCACTCAGTCACCACACTCAGTCACCACACCCTCACACACTCAGTCACCACACTCTCACACTCAGTCACCACACTCAGTCACCACACTCAGTCACCACACTCAGTCACCACACAGTCAGTCACCACACAGTCAGTCACCACTCTCAGTCACCACTCTCAGTCACCACACACAGTCAGTCACCACACAGTCAGTCACCACTCTCAGTCACCACTCTCAGTCACCACTCTCAGTCACCACACTCAGAGGTAAAGAAGGATGGCTCTTTCAGGAAGAGTTCACTTAGAATTAATTGATGAGTTAATGTTTTCTGTACATCACAGGTAGAAATAAAAGTGCAATACACATTTTTGAGAGTGTTGAATTATTTCGTTTTGAACGACACTAATTATTGTTTGTGTGGCATTAATTACAGAATGGTCAATCTATTTGCTGTCACTATTAGTTCAACTAATTTTCCAGCTTGTCTACATGGCTCAACATAATCCTAACCTTTGACCTGTGTAAGTGGAATAATTAAATTCTCTCCTCCCTCTCCAAAGACAAGCTTTCCTTATTAAGGTTGCTGGATGAGAAATGAACTTTGGTTTCATTCCACACAGACTGGTCTCATAGACTAGACGTAACATAGTAAACGTAAATCCGCCACACTCAAATTCGAATGATGAAGTATGCTACAGTTACATAAGATAGGAAAGTGGTTGGTCAGGGTCGATTGGTGGACATGAATGTCTAACAACCCAAAAGTTGCATGTTCGAATCTCATCATTGTAGTATCTGGGATCTGCAGCTGTTTACATCAGTTACTATGCTGTTACGTTACTGCGCACTATTGTGCCGGAGGCTGTTGAGACACGAGAGGTTTGGACTAAACTAACTGTACTCCCGTGTCCTGCCTGGTCATTTCTCCACAACACAAATATATTACAGTGGAGACGAGGTGGTTAAACTTCTTAAACAGACGTTGCTTGAAGGGAAGAATGTTGCGTAACTACTAACTAACTAGAAAAATTAGAAACTACCTTTTTTTTTACTACTTTGCAACTTCTTAGCACGTGAGCTAACCCTTCCCCTAAGCCGAACCTTAACACTTTAGCCTAACCTTAACCCTTAACCCAGAGATCTAGCGTTAGCCACCTAGCTAACGTCAGCCACAACAAATTGGGATACGTAACATATCATACGTTTTGCAACTTCGTAACAAATTGTACGGTTAGCAAATTAGTTACATATTGTACGATTTGCTATTCGTAACATATGATAACAAAATGGATGATGGACGTCCACAAATGTATACATACCATACAAAACGTAACTTATCACACTAAATGGTATGTCTCGGATTGACATACAGAATAATACGAAATGCTCTGAAACCACGTTGTTCCACTTTGCTTCTGATAACGCACGGATGCCCCCCCACACACACACACAGACAGGCACACACACAGACACACGGGTACACAGGCACGGGCACACACACACACAGGCACAGACACACACACACACACACACACACACACACACACACACAGGCACAGACACACACACGAACGCACACACAGGCACACACACACAGGCACACACACACAGGCACACAGGCACACACACAGGCACAGACACACACACGAACGCACACACAGGCACACACACACAGGCACACACACACACACGAACGCACA
This sequence comes from Oncorhynchus masou masou, assembly GCF_036934945.1. NCBI lineage: Eukaryota > Metazoa > Chordata > Actinopteri > Salmoniformes > Salmonidae > Oncorhynchus > Oncorhynchus masou. Next base: position 95,817 of record NW_027016829.1, read on the forward strand.
CACAGGCACACACACACAGGCACACAGGCACACACACACACACAGGCACACACACACACACAGGCACACACAGGCACACACACACACACACACGAACGCACACACAGGCACACACACACAGGCACACAGGCACACACACACACACAGGCACACACACACACACAGGCACAGGCAAAGTGCACACACACACACCTTGCCTCTGATGACATTCACCACAAAGCCGTCTGAGTGTGCTGGAGAGAGTGCTGATATCCCAGGAGTAACTATCTCTATGTAGATCAGAAGAACCCAGAGTAGCACAGAAGCGATCAGTCTACAGTAAAAATGGAAAAGTGTTTGCATTACTGTAAAACGGCAAGGTAGTATCTCTCACTGAGAGGAGATCAGACAAGGCAACTGCAGTGAACAGAAATCGGTGATGGTACGGGTGAGGAGAAACCAAGAGAGGAAAGAACAAGAAAAAACAAAGTATGTTATTAACAGACTCCGGCTCACAGACCTGGGTCGTGTAGACTCCAACAGGTTAGACCCACAGACCTGGGTCGTGTAGACTCCAACAGGTTAGACCCACAGACCTAGGTCGTGTAGACTCCAACAGGTTAGACCCACAGACCTGGGTCGTGTAGACTCCAACAGGTTAGACCCACAGACCTGGGTCGTGTAGCCTCCAACAGGTTAGACCCACAGACCTGGGTCGTGTAGACTCCAACAGGTTAGACCACAGACCTGGGTCGTGTAGACTCCAACAGGTTAGACCCACAGACCTGGGTTGTGTAGACTCCAACAGGTTAGACCACAGACCTGGGTCGTGTAGACTCAAAGAGGTTAGACCCACAGACCTGGGTCGTGTAGACTCCAACAGGTTAGACCCACAGACCTGGGTCGTGTAGACTCAAACAGGTTAGACCACAGACCTGGGTCGTGTAGACTCAAACAGGTTGGACCCACAGACCTGGGTCGTGTAGACTCCAACAGGTTAGACCACAGACCTGGGTCGTGTAGACTCCAACAGGGTAGACCACAGACCTGGGTCGTGTAGACTCCAACAGGTTAGACCCACAGACCTGTAGACTCCAACAGGTTAGACCCACAGACCTGGGTCGTGTAGACTCCAACAGGTTAGACCCACAGACCTGTAGACTCCAACAGGTTAGACCCACAGAGATGGGCCGTGTAGACTCCAACAGGTTAGACCCACAGACCTGGGCCGTGTAGACTCCAACAGGTTAGACCCACAGACCTGTAGACTCCAACAGGTTAGACCCACAGACCTGGGCCGTGTAGACTCCAACAGGTTAGACCCACAGACCTGGGTCGTGTAGACTCCAACAGGTTAGACCCACAGACCTGGGTCGTGTAGACTCCAACAGGTTAGACCCACAGACCTGTAGACTCCAACAGGTTAGACCCACAGACCTGGGCCGTGTAGACTCCAACAGGTTAGACCCACAGACCTGGGTCGTGTAGACTCCAACAGGTTAGACCCACAGACCTGGGTCGTGTAGACTCCAACAGGTTAGACCACAGACCTGGGTCGTGTAGACTCCAACAGGTTAGACCACAGACCTGGGTCGTGTAGACTCCAACAGGTTAGACCACAGACCTGGGTCGTGTAGACTCCAACAGGTTAGACCACAGACCTGGGTCATGTAGACTCCAACAGGTTAGACCCACAGACCTGTAGACTCCAACAGGTTAGACCCACAGACCTGGGCCGTGTAGACTCCAACAGGTTAGACCCACAGACCTGGGTCGTGTAGACTCCAACAGGTTAGACCCACAGACCTGGGTCGTGTAGACTCCAACAGGTTAGACCACAGACCTGGGTCGTGTAGACTCCAACAGGTTAGACCACAGACCTGGGTCGTGTAGACTCCAACAGGTTAGACCCACAGACCTGGGTCATGGAGACTCCAACAGGTTTGGCTCACAGACCTGGGTCGTGTAGACTCCAACAGGTTAGACCCACAGACCTGGGTCGTGTAGACTCCAACAGGTTAGACCCACAGACCTGTAGACTCCAACAGGTTAGACCCACAGACCTGGGCCGTGTAGACTCCAACAGGTTAGACCCACAGACCTGGGCCGTGTAGACTCCAACAGGTTAGACCCACAGACCTGGGTCGTGTAGACTCCAACAGGTTAGACCACAGACCTGGGTCGTGTAGACTCCAACAGGTTAGACCCACAGACCTGGGCCGTGTAGACTCCAACAGGTTAGACCCACAGACCTGGGCCGTGTAGACTCCAACAGGTTAGACCCACAGACCTGGGCCGTGTAGACTCCAACAGGTTAGACTCACAGACCTGGGTCGTGTAGACTCCAACAGGTTAGACCCACAGACCTGGGTCGAGTAGACTCAAACAGGTTAGGCTCACAGACCTGGGTCGTGTAGACTCCAACAGGTTAGGCTCACAGACCTGTAGACTCCAACAGGTTAGGCTCACAGACCTGGGTTGTGTAGACTCCAACAGGTTAGGCTCACAGACCTGGAGACTCCAACAGGTTAGACCCACAGACCTGGGTTGTGTAGACTCCAACAGGTTAGACCCACAGACCTGGGTCGTGTAGACTCCAACAGGTTAGACCCACAGACCTGGGTTGTGTAGACTCCAACAGGTTAGACCCACAGACCTGGGTCGTGTAGACTCCAACAGTTTAGACCCACAGACCTGGGTCGTGTAGACTCCAACAGGTTAGACCCACAGACCTGGGTTGTGTAGACTCCAACAGGTTAGACCCACAGACCTGGGTCATGTAGACTCCAACAGGTTAGACCCACAGACCTGGGTCGTGTAGACTCCAACAGTTTAGACCCACAGACCTGGGTCGTGTAGACTCCAACAGGTTAGACCCACAGACCTGGGTCATGTAGACTCCAACAGGTTAGACCCACAGACCTGGGTCGTGTAGACTCCAGCTTCCACCTACTGATGATATCGTTGTCCTCCACACACACTTATTCAGACACAGACGCGGAGCACACACACCATGCAAGAACAAGTCAAACCATGTGAACAAGCTTGGGGAGAGCAGAGGAGGAGGAGGAGACTAAGAGGAAGGGTGGAAGAAAAGAAGGTGATGTGGGGGTAATGAGAGGGTGATGTGGGGGTAATGAGAGGGTGATGTGGGGGTAATGAGAGGGTGATGTGGGGGTAAAGAGAGGGTGATGTGGGGGTAATGAGAGGGTGATGTGGGGGTAATGAGAGGGTGATGTGGGGGTAATGAGAGGGTGATGTGGGGGTAATGAGAGGGTGATGTGGGGGTAATGAGAGGGTGATGTGGGGGTAATGAGAGGGTGATGTGGGGGTAATGAGAGGGTGATGTGGGGGTAATGAGAGGGTGATGTGGGGGTAATGAGAGGGTGATGTGGGGGTAATGAGAGGGTGATGTGGGTAATGTGAGGGTGATGTGAGGTTATCGGTCTCTTGCTCCTAGCGATTGGTCTCTCTCTTCCTCTCACTCTCCTACCTATCGGTCTCTCTCGCCATCTTTCCCGTCTCTCTCTCTCTCTCTCTAATACCAGTCTCTGAGTCATTCCGCTCTGTCCCTGCTTCATGCAAGCAAAGAGCTCAAGGTTTCCCCTGTCAATCAAAAATAATGTTAATTTATGTTAGCATTCAGCAGTAAAGAAATTAGAGAGAGGGAGAGGGAGAGAGAGAGAGGAGAGAGAGAAGAAAGAGAGAGAGAGGGAGGAGAGAGAGGAGAGAGAGAGGAAAGAGAGAGAGGGAAGAGAGAGAGGAGAGAGAGAGGAGAGAGGAAAGACAGAGAGAGAGAAAGAGAGAGAGAGAGACAGAGACAGAGACAGAGAGAGAGAGAGAGAGAGAGAGATTAACAGGAATTCGATGTCAGGGGCCCCCTCTGTATCTGTCAGTCAGGCAGAGGGAGGTGTGTGTGTGTGTGCGTGCGTGTACGTGCATGGGTAAAGTTCACATTCATTAATCATAACCTGACATGTAGCACTGTGGCCTACACTATGTGACTCCTGCCACAGTCCCTAGGGCTCCACCTATATCACTTCTAGACCCTGAGTACACAACACTATGTGACTCCTGCCACAGCCCCTAGGGCTCCACCTATATCACTTCTAGACCCTGAGTACACAACACTATGTGACTCCTGCCACAGCCCCTAGGGCTCCACCTATATCACTTCTAGACCCTGAGTACACAACACTATGTGACTCCTGCCACAGCCCCTAGGGCTCCACCTATATCACTTCTAGACCCTGAGTACACAACACTATGTGACTCCTGCCACAGCCCCTAGGGCTCCACCTATATCACTTCTAGACCCTGAGTACACAACACTATGTGACTCCTGCCACAGCCCCTAGGGCTCCACCTATATCACTTCTAGACCCTGAGTACACAACACTATGTGACTCCTGCCACAGCCCCTAGGGCTCCACCTATATCACTTCTAGACCCTGAGTACACAACACTATGTGACTCCTGCCACAGTCCCTAGGGCTCCACATATATCACTCCTGAGTACACAACACCCACCCTGTTTTATCTCTAAACATCTGTCTTATTGAAGCAAAGCTGGCTACGCTGCCACCAAAATAGCGTTGCTTTTCTGCAGCCAAACACACACATTTGGATTCATGTCACGACAGTGTGTGTGTCACTGCAACGGTAACAGTTCAACTGTGCTCTCTGGTAGAATATGAACAGTGATTTATTTTTGTCTCAGTCACACCCCACAAACTCACGCTGCTGCCTTGACAGGAACTAATGGGGATCCATAATAAACCCCAGGAAGAGTAGCTGCTGCCTTGACAGGAACTAATGGGGATCCATAATAAACCCCAGGAAGAGTAGCTGCTGCCTTGACAGAACTAATGGGGATCCATAATAAACCCCAGGAAGAGTAGCTGCTCCCTTGACAGGAACTAATGGGGATCCATGATAAACCCCAGGAAGAGTAGCTGCTGCCTTGACAGAACTAATGGGGATCCATAATAAACCCCAGGAAGAGTAGCTGCTGCCTTGACAGGAACTAATGGGGATCCATAATAAACCCCAGGAAGAGTAGCTGCTGCCTTGACAGAACTAATGGGGATCCATAATAAACCCCAGGAAGAGTAGCTGCTGCCTTGGCAGGAACTAATGGGGATCCATAATAAACCCCAGGAAGAGTAGCTGCTGCCTTGACAGGAACTAATGGGGATCCATAATAAACCCCAGGATGAGTAGCTGCTCCCTTGACAGGAACTAATGGGGATCCATAATAAACCCCAGGAAGAGTAGCTGCTGCCTTGACAGGAACTAATGGGGATCCATAATAAACCCCAGGAAGAGTAGCTGCTGCCTTGACAGAACTAATGTGGATCCATAATAAACCCCAGGAAGAGTAGCTGCTGCCTTGACAGGAACTAATGGGGATCCATAATAAACCCCAGGAAGAGTAGCTGCTTCCTTGACAGGAACTAATGGGGATCTATAATAAACCCCAGGAAGAGTAGCTGCTGCCTTGACAGAACTAATGGGGATCCATAATAAACCCCAGGATGAGTAGCTGCTGCCTTGACAGGAACTAATGGGGATCCATAATAAACCCCAGGATGAGTAGCTGCTCCCTTGACAGGAACTAATGGGGATCCGTAATAAACCCCAGGAAGAGTAGCTGCTGCCTTGACAGGAACTAATGGGGATCCATAATAAACCCCAGGAAGAGTAGCTGCTCCCTTGACAGGAACTAATGGGGATCCGTAATAAACCCCAGGAAGAGTAGCTGCTGCCTTGACAGAACTAAATGGGGATCCATAATAAACCCCAGGAAGAGTAGCTGCTGCCTTGACAGAACTAATGGGGATCCGTAATGAACCCCAGGAAGAGTAGCTGCTGCCTTGGCAGGAACTAATGTGGATCCATAATAAACCCCAGGTAGAGTAGCTGCTGCCTTGGCAGGAACTAATGGGGATCCTTAATTAATACAAATACACACTATCCAGAAACCGTGGGGACCCTCAGTCCCTTCTCCAAAACAGCAACAGAAGACAGGGTTGTTGTCACGTTTAGTTTGATAGTATTTCCAGAGAGCCAAGATGGTGGGTGTCCTTTAGAGAAGAACAGGTTGTTTCATGTATAGTTTGAGAGTTTTAGTGTACCAAGCTAGCTATTTTGGTTGAGAGAAGAAGAAAAAAAACAGGTGCTGTCATGCCTAGTTTCATCAGCAACATTAGCACAATAATCCCTGCAGGTGTGTCTGTCCATTGTGTGGTAGTGTGTTACCCATCCAAATATTAACACCTTGCCAACGAGGGCCTAGCGCCATTTGGCTAACAGGCAGACCTCTCTGTGCTATCCATGGCTCCAGGATTTTAGGAGGTAGTGTGTGTCTGTATGTTGTGTATCTTTTGTCTCTGAATGTCTTTGTCTTTGTGGAAATGAGACGGTCTGTACTTCTCTTTGAAGCGAAGTCCTTTGTAATGTCTGCCAGGGGGAGTTGTATTGATTTAGCTGGGAACACAAATGCACACACACACAAAGATATGAACACAGGCACGTATGCATACACACACACACACACACACACACACAACCGCCCCTCCACACACCTCAGTCTTCATCCTCAGTACAACTCTCACCTCATCCAGCCATCTATAGCCATTCTCAGGATTCCATGATTGACACATGATTGACACTTTAAAACACGTTCCACAAGGCTCACTTCTTGACTCTCCCTATTGTCCTCTAATTACAAGTCATCGGGAGATGATGTGGAACCCGGTCACTTGGGGAAACAGTGAGTGTTGTTACCTTCAAGTAGGTTTTGCTGGGATCGCTGTGCAAGAGGATGGTGGATGGACGCAAGCTTCTGCCTCTAGCTACAAAGGTTGGATGTTTTGAATCCATCGACAGAAAGTTGTTTTTGACAGGTTTTGTTTCAAGCCTATCCCAAATGTTAACCCTTACCTTAAAAATTCAACGCCTAACCTTAACCATCCAGAGTAAATTCCTAACCTTAACCATTCAGAGTAAATTCCTAACCTTAACCATCCAGAGTAAATTCCTAACCTTAACCATCCAGAGTCAAAGCTTAACCTTAACCATCCAGAGTCAAAGCTTAACCTTAACCATTCAGAGTTAACCACACACACACACACACGCACACACACACAACCTAACTAACTAACAACCATGTTTTTTTGTGACTAACAGTGTTTTTGACATCACCGGAGATCTCTAGGGTGAAACGTGATGGATCCCACAGTTTTGTCAAGTTGATTGATCCCACAGTTGTGTCAAGTTGACTGGTCCCACAGCTGTGTCAAGTTGGCTGGATGACCTTCGGGTGATGGCCCATTCTTGATCACCACGGGAAACAGTTGAGAGTGAAAAACCCAGCTTTCAGCCTTGAGGAGCATGTGAACTTTCATGTGCCTTAATAACAAATGTGTATGTCATCTGTAAATACAACAAAAATATATGTTAAATTACAAATCTAAGTTGGTTTTGCCAAAGAAAAAGACAAGAACTTTCCCGCAAGCCACGAATTCAGAGAATTTAGAGAATTCAGAGAATTAGTTGGCAATCGCATAAACCCCAACTGCCTTCCATTCTACAAGCAAACGTGCAATCTTTGGAAAATAAAATCGATGACCTACGCGAAAGATTAAACTACCAACGGGACATTCAAAACTGTAATATCTTATGCTTCACAGAGTCGTGGCTGAACGACGGCACTATCAACGTACAGCTGGCTGGTTATACGCTGTATCGGCAGGACAGAACAGCAGCGTCTGGTAAGACAACGGGCGGCGGACTATGTATCTTTGTAAATAACAGCTGGTGCACGATATCTAAGGACGTCTCAAGGTTTTGCTCACCTGAGGTCGAGTATCTCATGATAAGCTGTAGACCACACTATCTACCAAGAGAGTTTTCATCTGTATTTTTTTGTAGCTGTCTACATACCACCACACAACTGATGCTGGCACTAAGACCACACTCAATGAGCAATAAGTAAATAGGAAAACGCTCAGCCAGAGGCGTCACTTTAAATGCAGGGAAACGTACAGCAACCAGAGGGAAAAAACTCTGGACCACATTTACTCCACACACAGAGATGCATACAAAGCTCTCCCTCGCCCTCCATTTCACAAATCTGATCATAATTCCATCCTCTTGATTCCTGCTTACAAGCAAAAATTAAAGCAGGAAGCACCAATGACTCGATCAATAAAAAAGTGGTCAGATGAAGCAGAAGATGCTAAGCTACAGGACTGTTTTGCTAGCACAGACTGGAATATGTTCCGGGATTGCTCCGATGGCTTTGAGGAGACATCAGTCATCGGATTCATCAATAAGTGCATCGAGGACATTGTCCCCACGGTGACTGTACGGATATACCCCAACCAGAAGCCATGTATTAGAGGCAACATCCACAGTGAGCTAAAGGCTAGAGCTGCTGCTTTCAAGGAGCGGGACTCTAACCCGGAAGCTTATAAGAAATCCTGCTACGCCCTCCAACGAACCATCAAACAGGCAAAGCATCAATACAGGACTAAGATCGAATCGTACTACACCGGCTCTGATGCTCGGCGGATATGGCAGGCCTTGCAAACCATTACAGACTACAAAGGGAAGCACAGCCGAGAACTGACCAGTGACACGAGCCTACCAGACGAGCTAAACTACTTCAATGCTAGTTTCGAGGCAAATAACACTGAAAAATGCATGAGAGCACCAGCTGTTCCGGAAGACTGTGTGATCACGCTCTCCGCAGTCGATGCGAGTAAGACCTTTAAACAGGTCAACATTCACAATTCCGCAGAGCCAGACGGATTACACGGATGTGTACTGTACTGCGAGCATGAGCTGACCAACAAGCAAGTGTCTTCACTGACATGTTCAATCTCTCCCTGTCTGAGTCTGTGATACCAACATGTTTTAAGCAGACCACCATAGTCCCTGTCCCCAAGAACACTAAGGTAACCTGCCTAAATGACTACAGACACGTAGCACTCACGTCTGTAGCCATGAAGTACTTTGAAACGCTGGTCATGGCTCACATCAACACCAATATCCCAGACACCCTAGACCCACTCCAATTTGCATACCGCCCTAACAGACCACTGATGATGTAATCTCTATTGCACTCCACACTGCCCTTTTCTACCTGGACAAAAGGATCACCTATGTGAGAATGCTATTCATTGACTACAGCTCAGCGTTCAACACCATAGTGCCCTCAAAGCTCATCAACTGCAACTGGATCCTGGACTTCCTGACGGGCCGCCCCCAGGCGGTAAGGGTAGGTAACAACACATCTGCCACGCTCATCCTCAACACAGGGGCCCCTCAGGGGGGTGTGCTCAGTCCCCTCCTGTACTCCATGTACACTTATGACTGCATAGCCAGGCACCACTCCAACACCATCATTAAGTTTGCCGATGACACAACAGTGGTAGGGCTGATCACCGACAACAACTCGACAGCCTATAGGTCAGAGACCCTGTCGTGTGGTGCCAGGACAACAACCTCTCCCTCAATGTGATCAATAGAAGGGAGATGATTGTGGACTACAGGAAAAAGAGGACCGAGCTCCTCCTCAGATCCTGAAAAGGTTCTACAGCTGCACCATCGAGAGCATCCTGACTGGTTGCATCACTGCCTGGTATGGCAACTGCTTGGCCTCCGACCGCAAGGCACTACAGTAGTGCGAACGGCCCAGTACATCACCGGGGCCAAGCTGCCTGCTATCCAGGACCTCTATACCAGGCGGTGTCAGAGGAATGCCTTAAAAATGTTCATAGACTCTAGCCACCCTAGTCATAGAATGTTTTCTCTGCTACCGCACGGCAAGTGGTACCGGAGAGCCAAGTTTAGGTCCAAGAGGCTTCTAAACAGCTTCTAACCCCAAGCCATAAGACTCCTGAACATCTAATCAAATGACTACCCAGACTATTTGCATTGTCCCCCCCCCCCTCTTTTACACCGCTGCTACTCTCTGTTATCATCTATGCATAGTTACTTTAATAACTCTACCTACATGTATATATTACCTTGACTAACCGGTGCCCCGGCACATGGACTCTGTACCGGTACCCCCTGTATATAGCCTCCACATTGACTCTGTACCGGTACCCCCTGTATATAGCCTCCACATTGACTCTGTAGCGGTACCCCCTGTATAAAGTCTCGCTGTTGTTATTTTACAGCTGTTCTTTAGTTACTTGTTACTATTATTTCTTATTCTCCTTAGTATTTTTTAGTTTTTGTTTTAAACTGCATTGTTGGTTAGGGGCTCGTAAGTAAGCATATCACTGTATTCGGGGCACATGTGACTAATATAATTTGATTTGATTGGCTGAGCTAATGGGTGGACTGGACATGCTGAGAGATGACTTCTGATTGATCTGCCATGTCGCAGGCTTCTGTCTATAACATGAGCTGCTCAGGTAATCTTCACTGCTGATTGTTTAGTGGAGTATTTTCCGCTAACGAGAGTTTTTGGAACAAGGGAGTAAACGGTTTCTGTTGCAACTAAACGTTTTGCTCTCAATCGGACAGAAGGCTCGTACTCTCAAAATGTCAGCACCTGGAGACAACACGTTTCCGAGCTGAGCGGGATTATTATGAGATCGAGTTAAGTCGGGATGCCACCAGGCCGCAAGCAAAGTCAGAGAGGAAGAGGAATATTGGGACATGGATACAGAAAGGTGGATTCCTGAGCAGGAATGAAGGAGGAAAAAAAGAGAAAGAAGAGGTTGAAGAGAATCAGGAAAGCAGATGTTAGATTTGAATTTGAAGAGGATGGCGATAAAAATGTGGAAGATTGGTGTCAAACAGAGTGAGCCTAGTGCCAAACCAAGTTCTGGAGGTGAAATAGAAGTGAATGAAGGAGAGTTAAGTGAGGTGGAAGGTGTGGTGAAAATCTCGGAACCCGAGCCTGGCATCGATGGACATGATCAAGAAGAATCTGGTCCAGTAGGAGCAACATTTTTGGAGAAAGTGGATCTTTGCCTTTTGGCGGATCCATGTGGTTTCAGGGAGGGTAAGAAAGGAGTCGGGTGTAGCAGAATCAGTGAAGGTAACCTGTAGTAGACTTGTGAAATGTGTTTCTTCTGACCAGAGGGAGCGGGTGTTCCGTGTCACACAACTTGGGTCAAGATCTGTTTCTTGCTTTGCTCTTAGGAACAGGGCACCATTGTTCAGGGCACCAGGAGTGATTTCTGGGGTAGCGTTAAGTGTGGAGGTGGAGCATTTGAAGTTGAACTGGTGTTTGTGACGCTGCCGTTTGCTGTAACACAGACCCGGTGGTGAGTGTGGTGAAACAGAGGAGTCAGAGTCTTTACCTGACAAAGTCATGTTAGGATATATCAGTTATCCTGATAGAGCTGTTGTGCCGTATCCACTGCAGTGTTCCAGGTGCCATGTTCATGTTTCAGCAGTTTGTAGGAGGGAGATTCCAAGATGTGGGAAGTGTGCAGGAGGGCATGGGATAGAGGACTGTGTAGCTTCGGTGAATAAAGTTGTGCATGTCAACTGTAGGGGGGCTCATGATGTTGGGGATTGGAAGTGTCTGGTGTGAGAGAGGCAGGTTGAGGTGGCTTGAGTCAGAGTAGTGCAGAAGGTATCGTATGCTGAGGCAGTGAAGAAAGTAGAAGAGAATGGGTCAAGGGTGAGGGATCCTGAGAGGATCCTTGTGAGAAGTAGAACTGTGCTAGAACAGAGGGATAAGCCAACAAGTGATATTTGCTTCAGTAAGGTTGGCTTCTTAGCGTGCATAGCAATGGTTAACTGTACCTCAGAAATGTAACGTAAATCACAGAAAATAGATGTTGTGGTGGCAGCTGCAGGGAAGTATTTGGCCATACGAGATTTGACTTCAGAAGAGCTTACACAGTGTGTTGACCTCCCAGGCCGTTGGCATGGTGCAGTAGCAGATCGGTTCAAAGTAGTGTTTGGGGATAGTGAGTTTTTAATGAGTGTAGGATTAGTTGGAAGGATGTTTTAAAAAATGTTTTTTAAAAGTTGTATCACAAAGTATAATGGATTTATATTATTGTCCAGTTGGGGGCGGTAATGCAACATATCTGATGCCAACCGCCGTTCAACTCCAAAGAAGAAGAAAAATCTTTGCTTCATGAAAGATATAGCCATGGAGAACTGCAAAAGTGCTGCTACTACTCTCAACAACATTGCTGCCCTGAAGTTAGCAGACGGTATCGAACAAAGATCCCAAAAAAAGTTGCGATGGACTACTTTCTGGACTACTTTCTACCATGCTGACTCTCTCTGACTTAAAATGAATCAGACGATGAGGAAATCACTGACTTGAAGTAAAAACATTTTAATTCATCCAGATGATGTAAAGTCTTCTGTGATGGTTGAAGAAACGTAGATCAACAGTGTTGTTATCACGGAAGAAGTTGACTGAGTTGAAATCAGTGGAATGCCTGGTGAAAAGTATGAGTATGAGAAAGTGACGTAGAAAATTCTGATGTTTTGATTGCAAATGCGGACGGAGTCGAAAAGAGAACACAGAAGGCTGTTGTATAAAACACCTGTCTCCGGATTACATCTTCAAACTAATGGCAACCATGACCGTGAAACATTTGAGATTTTATAAGTTTCAAATTTGGTCAGAAAGTCATTTTCATTGCACGATAATTAAAGCGCACTGTTAGCTACCTAGCTAACATTGAACCTAGCTGGTTAGCTTGAGCTACCTGTAGATTCATAACACATAATTACATGCTGCACCATCGAGAGCATCCTGACTGGTTGCATCACTGCCTGGTATGGCAACTACTTGGCCTCCGACCGCAAGGCATAGACTCTAGCTACCCTAGTCATAGAATGTTTTCTCTGCTACCTCACGGCAAGCTATGACATTCTGTTTGTATTGCTAGTAGTGTGGGTTGGGATCATGGTTAATTGTTTAGCCAGTTAGTCTAAACAAAAAATGACTCCACTTTGCCAGATGATTATATTTAATTTAATTTTAATTTTACCTTTATTTTACTAGGCAAGTCAGTTAAGAACAAATTCTTATTTTCAATGACGGCCTGAGAACAGTGGGTTAACTGCCTGTTCAGGGGCAGAACGACAGATTTGTACCTTGTCAGCTCGGGGATTTGAACTTGCAACCATTTGCCATTATGGTGTGTGTCGATTGGTAATATTATTATTATTATTTATTTTTAAATGTAATACATTTTCGAATAAGACCTGTAATGTAACAAAATATGAAGAAAGTCAAGGAGTCTGAATACTTGTATTATGACCAGCTGTGTATTACAATAGTTTGACATCACTTTTTTGGGGTTTGTTCCTAACAACGGCGTCCTCCAGAGTTATCCTGTCTGAAGGAACCGTTCCTTCCGTCTGGATGAGTTCACTGACCCAGTCACCTTCTCATGTGGACACAACTTCTGCAAGTCCTGTATTAGTGGATACAGGGATACCACTGACCTCGGTGAGTGTCTCCACTGTGTAAAAACAAATATACCTTTGACAGGAGACCTGATCTCAGCGTAAATAGGATCACTTCCAAAACAACGGATGCTCAGTTCAGGACGTTGTCTCCGGTTAAAGTCACAACCATCAACCCAGAAGTTGAACTACACCTCATCAAACCAGGAGAAGTGTCCTGTGATGTCTGCCCTGAAGTCCTGTCTGGTGTGTCTGGTCTCTTACTGCGAGACTCACCTGGAGCCTCATCAGAGAGTGGCGGCCTTGACGAGACACAAGCTGATCGACCCTGTGGACAACCTGGAAGACAGGGTGTGTCAGAGACACAGCAGACCCCTGGAGATGTTCTGCAGGAGAGACCTGACGTGTGTGTGTCAAATCTGCACTGAGACAGACCACAAGACTCACAAGACTGTCACTATAGAGGAAGAGTGTGGAGAGAGGAAGGCTCAGTTGGAGAAGACGAAGGGGAAATTGCAGCAGATGATCCAGGAACGAAAGCAGCAGATTCAGGAGATAAAACACTCAGGCGAATTCAGCAAGAGAGATGCCGAGAAAGGCATAGCAGATAGTGTGGAGGTCTTCACTGCTCTGGTGCGGTGCATTGAGGAATGCCAGGCTGAGCTCATTGAGGTGATTGAGAAGAAGCAGAAAGCAGCAGAGAGGCAGGCTGAAGAGTTTATCAAAGTGTTGGAGCAGGAAATCACCGAGCTACAGAGAAAAACCACTGAACTGCAGCAGCTGTCACACACTGAGGACCACCTCCACCTCCTTCAGAGTTCCCTCTGCAGCCTTCCACCTACCAAGAACTGGTCTGAGATCAGTGTAAACAAGAACCTGTGTGTGGCTCCTGTGATGAGAGCTGTGTCTGAGCTAGGGAAGACGCTCAAGAAAGAGATGGAGAAGTTGCCTGAAATCAAGTTGAAGAGAATCAGACAGTGTGCAGTTGGTGTGACTTTTGATCTTGATACAGCACATCTCTGGCTTATCGTGTCTGGTGATGGGAAACAAGTGAGATATGGAGACGGAGCACAGAACCTCCCTGACAACCCCGGAAGGTTTAACGCTGGCATCTGTGTCCTGGGAAAAGAGGGCTTCTCCTCGGGGAGATTCTACTATGAGGTGCAGGTCAAAGAAAAGACTGAATGGACTTTAGGAGTGGCAAAAGAATCCATCAACAGGAAGGGGTCTTTTACATTCTACCCGGGGAATGGATTGTGGACTGTGGGGCTTTGGGATGGGGAGACGTACGAGGCCCACAATAAGAAAGTTGCCGTTCTGTCCCTGAAAGACAAGCCCCAGAAGGTAGGGGTGTTCGTGGATTATGAGAAGGGAGCGGTCTCCTTTTACAATGTGGAAGCCTCGTCACATATCTACTCTTTTACGGGCTGCACCTTCACTGAGAAAATCTATCCCTTTTATTACACACATGTAAAAAACGAGGCCCCATTGATCATCTGCCCTGTAAGTCACTCTGACTGAGTTTTCACCTGAGTCACATGACCTGAATAGAGAACCCACAGTCTGAGTCACATGACCTGAAAGGAGAACCCAGTCTGAGTCACATGACCTGAATAGAGAACCCACAGTCTGAGTCACATGACCTGAATAGAGAACCCACAGTCTGAGTCACATGACCTGAAAGGAGAACCCAGTCTGAGTCACATGACCTGAATAGAGAACCCACAGTCTGAGTCACATGACCTGAAAGGAGAACCCACAGTCTGAGTCATATGATGAAGAATCACTAAACATAGCCAACAATCACAAAAAAAATAATGACCAAAACGTATTTTAGAGGGTTTAGAACTTTGAGACCTGAAAGCTTTAACTGTCTACTATCTCTGATTAAAATTAAAATAAACTTTCTAATTAGTATTTGTCATCTTAATTAAAATCAGGACTGTACTCTGGACACTTTCCTGTTGTGATGCCACAGTTCCCCCATCTAACCCACTGAGACTACCTGCTATTATTGGAGATGTGCTTTAGTCACTCAGTGTGAGAGTCACTTCATCATGACCACACAGTCTGTCGATGTTATAATGGGTGGATGGGGGGGGGGGGGGGGGGGTGAGAAAGTTTGAAGAACTAAACTCAGAAAAAAAAGAACAGTCCTCTCACTGTCAACTGCGTTTATTTTCAGCAAACTTAACGTGTGTAAATATTTGTATGAACATAAGATTCAACAACTGAGACATAAACTGAACAAGTTCCACAGACATGTGACTAACAGAAATGGAATAATGTGTCCCTGAACAAAGGGGGGGGGGTCAAAATCAAAAGTAACAGTCAGTATCTGGTGTGGCCACCAGCTGCATTAAGTACTGCAGTGCATCTCCTCCTCACGGACTGCATAAGATTTGCCAGTTCTTGCTGTGAGATGTTACCCCACTCTTCCACCAAGGCACCTGCAAGTTCCCGCAACCTTTATTGCATATTGTAAGCTGTTAATGTCTTAATTACCGTTCTACAGGTGCATGCATTAATTGTTTATGGTTCATCGAACAAGCACGGGAAACAGTGTTTAAACCCTTTTACAATGAAGATCTGTGAAGTTATTTGGATTTTTACAAATTATCTTTGAAAAAAGGGGACGTTTCTTTTTGTTGTTGCTGAGTTCAGCTCCACAGGCCACAGGCCACAGCTAATCATGTGGGAGAGAGAATGACTCCAAGACAATGCTAGAAGACACCGTTGAGCGTTATAATATGCATCCCAAATAGCAGCCTATTGCATATTCTACACTAGGACCCTAGTCAAAAAATAGTGCACTGTATAGGGAACAGGGTACCATTTGGAACATATCCATTATATTTTTAATATGTTGCACTGTTAAAATTACGCCGGGACTGTAAATGCAGTCTCACACCCCTACCGATTATTTATTGAAGGCGATACAACATCTGCCTGTTGTTAAAGACAGTTGAGGTGGCACAAGCAGGGCACAGTACCCACACAATCAGCGTTTTGTGTGACGACGTAGGCTAATCTTTATAGTTGTTGACATATTGTAGCCACTAGCCTCAGTTCCTGGAGAGAGAAAAACACACACAGGCCCTACTAACTGCTATTTCACTTCTCAATGATCTTCCAACTACCGCGCGTAGTAGTCTACCTAGCTGTTCCACCTCGGGGCAGCTGGACGGCCCCTATGTGTATGTGTATAGGGACCGGTGTTGTGCCGAAAATCTCCCCCTCCCCTTTGCGTGAACACGTACCGCACTCAATTCTTCATTGCTGCGCTTCACCTCACTGTCAGTTCAGCCTACATTTCAGTGATCTTATATTTGTGTCCTTCAAGGCAGCTGTCAATGATCACGTTAGGCTGCGTTTCATTAGATTTTTTTTTTTATAGCGGTTGGTCGTGAGACAGCATTAATGTCTGCATTTTTCGGTTTGGCTATTTGGTTCAAGTGTATTAGTCTATAAATAAATATATTTGCCATAATTCGTCATCTCTGTCCCATGTCTTATTCGACTGGTAGTTGTTCTGAAATGTTTATTGCTTATTGTTTATTCCAGAGTCTGATCATGACCGAGTACGTTGTGCTTCGTCCGGCGCGAAATTATGTCTCACGTCGTTTGTCAACTACTGCTTTAAAACTGCATACTATGTGATGATAATCTTCATAGTTATGCTGACATATCGTAGCCAGAGTGACTGAAAAACGAACTAGCCAATGTTTGTATGTAATCTTGTAATCTATTGTATGTTGACTGCCTGCATGTGTCTTGCTTGTATTTAATATGCTTGCCCAAATACGACTTGGCACTTACAACAAATAAAAGGTTTATGATCACGTCTTTTGTGTAGAACATGACAGCTGCGTGTAGCCCAACACCCATCCTGAAAAAAATATCATGAAATCACGCTTGACACATGGAATGCATAGGTGGAACATGTCAACATATCTTTAGTGTACAACATGAAGTTTCCCCATACATGTCAGTGAGGGGGAAGCGGTTGTCACTAGTTACCGTTTCTCCTCTTAAAATATGATTAAAACCTCACCTTAACCAAACTGCTAACCATATGCTTAACCTTAAATTATAAGATAAAAAAAAAACATTACATTATTTTTAATAAATTTTTATGATAATTTAAATGTTTAACTCACATAATTTGACTTTGTGGCTGCGGTAACTAGTGGAAACCGGGGGAAGCGGCAGCAAAGCACTGGGAGCAATGAGCAGAAGCCACTGTACCTAACGCACTGTACCTAACAATATCAAAAGGCAAGTCTGGTTACAGATCATCCGGAATCGCAGTCACTCCAGTCGAAATGAAGTGCTTGAACACCAAAATGAAATGAAACATCAAAACTAGTGGCAACTGAGCTGCCACCAAATTGAAGGAGAAGAAACCTTTAACTTTTCTGGAGTATTGAAACACATCATTCTGAGATGTTTTGAAACATGACATGGTGTGTTGTCTTAGAACCACCTCCACCTCCTTCAGTGTTGAGAAACACCTTTGCCAGGGACTGGGAGAACTACCGGAAGTGGTTGAAAGCACTATTATAGTGCTTCGTGTTCAGATCAGTGCAGAATTATACACTTTCGGTCTCGTTTTCCTCACTCTAAAGCTTCGAAACACACTAGTGGTTAGAGTGTTGGGCCAGTAACTGAAAGGTTGCTGGATCGAATCCCCGAGCTGACAAGGTAAAAAAAAATCTGTCGTTCTACCTCAGAGCAAGGCAGTTTACCCACTGTTCCCCGGGCGCTGAAGACTTGGATGTCGATTATGGCAGCCCCCCGCACATCTGAGATTCAGAGGGGTTGGGTTAAATACAGAAGACACATTTTAGTTGAATGTTTTTAGTTTGTACTGACTAGATATTCCCTTTTACCAGTATGATGTTTTGAATCGTGTCTAGTGCAGAATTAGATCACATCTTCTGGGGTATTTTAATATTTACCATTGACTTATGTATCTGCCACAGGAGATTGGTGGTGCCTTAATTGAGGAGGACAGGCTCATGGTAATGACTGGAGCGGAATTAGTGTTATGGTATCAAATACCTTTATTTTAATTTAACCTTTTATTTAACTAGGCAAGTCAGATAAGAACAAATTCTTATTTACAATGACGGCCTACCCCGGCCATAGCAGGACGACGCTGGGCCAATTCCGAGCTAGCCACACTCAAGGAACGAAATGATATCCTAACCGCCATCGATAAAAGACAGTACTGTGCAGCCGTCTTCATCGACCTGGCCAAGGCTTTCGACTCTGTCAATCACCGTATTCTTATCGGCAGACTCAACAGCCTTGGTTTCTCAAATGACTGCCTCACCTGGTTCACCAACTATTTCTCTGATAAGAGTTCAGTGTGTCAAATCGGAGGGCCTGTTGTCCAGACCTCTGGCAGTCTCTATGGGGGTGCCACAGGGTTCAATTCTCAGGCCGACCTTTTCTCTGTATATATCAACGATGTCACTCTTGCTGCGGGTGATTCGCTGATCCACCTCTACGCAGATGACACCATTCTGTATACATCTGGCCCTTCTTTGGACACTGTGTTAACTAACCTCCAAATGAACTTCAACGCCATACAACACTCCTTCTGTGGCCTCCAACTGCTCTTAATTAAACTCTAGTAAAACTAAATGTATGTTTTTTAACTGACCGCAGCCCGCACCTGCCCGCCTGACCAGCATCACTACTCTGGACGGTTCTGACTTAGAATATGTGGACAACTACAAATAGCTAGGTGTCTGGCTAGACTATAAACTCTCCTTCCAGACTCATATTAAGCATCTCCAATCCAAAATTAAATCTAGAATTGGCTTCCTATTATCGCAACAACGCCTCCTTCACTCATGCTGCCAAACATACCCTCATAAAACTAACTATCCTACCGATCCTTGACTTCGGCGATGTCATTTACAAAATAGCCTCCAACACTCTACTCAGCAAACTGGATGCAGTCTACCACAGTGCCATCCGTTTTAGCACCAAAGCCCCTTATACCACCCACCACTGCGACCTGTATGCTCTAGTCGGCTGGCCCCTGCTACATATTCATCACCAGACCCACTGGCTCCAGGTCATCTATAAGCCTTTGCTAGGTAAAGCTCCGCCTTATCTCAGCTCACTTGTCACAATAACAACACCCATCCGAAGCACGCACTCCGGCAGGTAAATCTCACTGGTCATCCCCAAAGCCAACACCTCCTTTGACCGCCTTTCCTTCCAGTTCTCTGCTGCCAATGACTGGAACGAATTGCAAAAATCTCTGAAGTTGGAAACTTGTATCTCCCTCACTAACTTTAAGCATCAGCTATCTGAGCAGCTCACTGATAGCTGCAGCTGTGCACAGCCCATCTGTAAATAGCCCATCCAACTACTTACCTCATCCCCATATTGTTTTTATTTACTTTTTTTCTGCTCTTTTGCACACCAGTATTTCTACTTTCACATCATCATCTGCTCATCTATAACTCCAGTGTTAATCCACTAAATTGTAATTACTTCGCTACTATGGCCTATTTATGGCCTTACCTCCTCACGCCATTTGCACACACTGTATATAGACTTTATATAGATTTTTCTATTGTCTTATTGACTATACTTTTGTTTATTCCATGTATAACTCTGTTGTCGTGTGTGTCGCACTGCTTTGCTTTATCTTGGCCAGGTCACAGCTGTAAATGAGAACTTGTTCTCAACTGGCCTACCTGGTTAATATTTTCTTTCATTTTTTATTAAATAAAAAATATATATATTTTGTGCCGCCCAATGGGACTCCCAATCGCGGCCGGTTGTGATACCGCCTGGAATCCTACCAGGGTCTGTAGTGACGCCTCTAGCACTGAGATGCAGTGCCTCAGACTGCTGTGACACTTGGGAGTCCATAGTCTCCATGTTTTTTGATGAAATTTAATGTCATCTGTTCCAGCCATGATCCTCCTCCGCCGTCCTCCTCTCAGCAGCCCCCTGTGGTATCCGATCATTTGCCCGTTTAACCCATTTTGAAAGCATAGTTGAGCACAGGGCCCACTCCACCAGCAGTAACTAGAGGTTTATCAGCAAGCATTGCAGTGTTTGTCTCTACCATGTTTGAAATGTGGGAATGGGTCGCCTCATCAACAGTAGTGGTGATAAAATCACCAGGGAAGTCAAGCCAGGGGGGGAAAAGACATATTACAACCTATATGCTGTGAAAATTGCATTTGCTCTTATAACCTGTTCATGTACCTTGACACCGTGTTAAATAGTCCTTAGGCCGACACAATAAGAAGACACAGTGGCAGAATCAATTCAACCACACCTTCGTTTCATCACAAAACCGGAGAGCAACATGCCGACATCTATCTGGTGAAGTCCACAAAGCACACAGTAACAAACAGTTACGTGACCTACAACATGATCAAGTTAATGTTTCTGACATTTTCAGACCACTAAACAACTATTGATTTAGAACCACGGAGAGTTACCACTAGTCGTACAAAGACAACAGGAGCTGCCTTCATTAATACAGCACCACTTCAACATCATCTAATCACCTCTGATAAGTCTAGTACAGTGACAACTAAAAGATACCAAAAAACAACTTAGTCCAATCAACTTTAGCTAAATATGACATGGCTGTCCATAGTTCTGATTTCTGTGTGTGTGCTTGCAAGTAAAACTATTTTTTTTAAAGCTTGTTGACTCACCCTACTTGTAGAGAAACATCAGCAATGCCACCAATCTCTCATGTTCCCTGAATGTTCTCTGATTCTGTTAAACAGGACACTCTTTTAGTTTTTGTATCCTAGGCTACCTGGCTAAAATGCTTACGCCAACTAGCCTCACTTCCTTTCATGGGCAACGATGCGCCAGGCCAACTAGTTCACATTAGCTACATATTTAACTTCCATTCTCTCAGGCCAGGGGACCATGTACACATTTACAGTTGGATTAGAATCGTTGGCCAGTAAGGATGTGATTGATGTGAAGCCAAACCCAAACTGGCTTCCCTTTACACTTTTGTTTTGGTGTGCCAGGAACATTCACAGCCGAGCTCACTTAGTTTAGCTCAACGCTGATTATCTATTATTTTATACCTTTTTTTTATCAAGGGAGGCCAAAAGCTCGCTGGCTTCCCTCGCATTCAATGCTACGGGCGGCAACAATGTCCGAATCTTTTTTGACCAGACAGAACCAGATACTTGGGCTACACATGCTAAAACAGAGGAACGCTGTTTCGTACGTTCAGATGCTTTCTCCGGTGAGATACATTCAGCCTCTTGCGAATTTGAAGGACGTTTATGAAACACAGAGAGACAAAATGGCATCCATTAATACACATCACTGCTCATTATTGACCATCATTTTTGACTTCTGACAAGGTTTGGATATTCGTTCATCATGGTCCATCTGTAACGGCGTTCTTCGTTAGTCGAAAGAGAGTCGGACCGAAATGCAGCGTGTTGGTTACTCATGTTTTTTTAATGAATGAATCGCGGTACACGAAATAACTGATATAAATAAATAACAACAAAACGGAACGTGAAACCTAATTACAGCCTATCTGGTGAAACTACACAGAGACAGGAACAATCACCCACGAAATACACAGTGAAACCCAGGCTACCTAAATACGGTTCCCTATCAGAGACAACAATAATCACCTGACTGATTGAGAACTGCCTCAGGCAGCCAAACCTAAACTAAACACACCCCTAATCAACCACAATCCCAATGCCTACAAAAAAAAAACAATACGACAACACAATAACATAAACCCATGTCACACCCTGGCCTGACCAACTAATTAACTAAAAACACAAAATACTAAGACCAAGGCGTGACACCATCACACCTCAACAAATTTAATAATATAGAATTAATATAGAATTCAGAAGTATACTATTCTTTCTTCAAACATAAATACAATATTGTTGTTAAAAAAATCATAATATCAAAATTACCCACTGTCTGTTAAAAACAGAGCCATGTGGCAAGACAGGAAGTGCAAGGAGATTACATGTGGCAAGACAGGAAGTGCAAGGAGATTACATGTGGCAAGACAGGAAGTGCAAGGAGATTACATGTGGCAAGACAGGAAGTGCAAGGAGATTACATGTGGCAAGACAGGAAGTGCAAGGAGATTACATGTGGCAAGACAGGAAGTGCAAGGAGATTACATGTGGCAAGACAGGAAGTGCAAAGAGATTACATGTGGCAAGACAGGAAGTGCAAGGAGATTACATGTGGCAAGACAGGAAGTGCAAGGAGATTACATGTGGCAAGACAGGAAGTGCAAGGAGATTACATGTGGCAAGACAGGAAGTGCAAGGAGATTACATGTGGCAAGACATGAAGTGCAAGGAGATTACATGTGGCAAGACAGGAAGTGCAAGGAGATTACATGTGGCAAGACAGGAAGTGCAAGGAGATTACATGTGGCAAGACAGGAAGTGCAAGGAGATTACATGTGGCAAGACAGGAAGTGCAAAGAGATTACATGTGGCAAGACAGGAAGTGCAAGGAGATTACATGTGGCAAGACAGGAAGTGCAAGGAGATTACATGTGGCAAGACAGGAAGTGCAAGGAGATTACATGTGGCAAGACAGGAAGTGCAAGGAGATCAGACTTCCGGTGAATTCAATCACTCCATTTTCTCTATTCTGGTTATCCTCGGAAAATATACTTACATTTCGAGGAATATATTAAGTTGGGTTCATTCTTAATTTTGTTGGTAAAAATGAAATTAACAAATCATTGAAATTACTTGCATATGTTTGGTCGTTTTGTTGTTGTTGTTGTTGTTGTCAATTTCAACTCACCCCATAATCATCTCTGTTGAGTGTGTAAAATTCCAAAGCAATGTACCATCTTACTGCCTCAGAAGTCAGAGGTTCAATTCCCGCTTCCACCTGTCCCACTTTCACTCCTTGTCTATCTGCTGTGTCTAATCTGTCTAAATAAAGCATTTCAGAGTACTTCTATTCTGTTTTTAAAGCATTTTCGATGTGCCAGAACACTTACATTGGGGTTTAATAATCAAACACCAGCTCTCAGGCTAGATGCATTACTTTTCATAGTTTCATTACACAATCATGCTGTTAAGATCATTTCTATTTTGACACAGTGTAGACAGAGACTGAAGCTCTGAGAGAAACTGCTGGGAGACATAGTGGCGGTTGTTTCTATGAAACTCTGGCGTGCAGAATCCTTCTCTGTCCAAATGGCACCTGTTTCCCGTTGATCAGATCTTCATCTAGGTCAATATAATAGACAAAGACAGTCTGCTTAAACTAATAACACACAAACAATTATACGTTTTCATGTCTTTATTGAACACACCGTGGAAACATTCACAGTGCAGGGTGGGAAAAGTATGTGAACCCTTGGATTTAATAAATGGTTGACCTTCCTTTGGCAGCAATAACGTCACCCAAATGTTTTCTGTAGTTGTGGACCAGACCTGCACAACGGTCAGGAGGAATTTTGGACAATTCCTCTTTACAAAACTGTTTCAGTTCAGCAATATTCTTGGGATGTCTGGTGTGAACCGCTCTCTTGATGTCATGCCACAGCATCTCAATCGGGTTGAGGTCAGGACTCTGACTGGGCCACTCCAGAAGGCATATTTTGTTCTGTTGAAGCCATTGTGTTGTTGATTTACTTCTGTGTTTTGGGTCGTTGTCCTGTTGCGTCACCCAACTTTTGTTGAGCTTCAATTTGTGGACAGATAGCCTTACATTCTCCTACAAAATGTCTTGATAAACTTGTGAATTGATTTTTCCGTCGATGATCGCAAGCTGTCCAGGCCCTGAGGCAGCAAAGCAGCCCCAAACCATGATGCTCCCTCCACCATACTTTACAGTTGGTATGAGGTTTTGATGTTGGCTGTCAAGTGTCAGTGTGCTGCGGTCGGAGTCAGGCGCAGGGCACGTAACTGAGTAAAAGACATACTTTACTCGAAAAAGAAACAACAATGATTTCCACGCAGGGAAAAACACACCAACTCACAGAAGTCTTTAACACTAAACAAAGAACAAAACCATGTAGGAACCAGAGGGTTAAATAGGGAATAAATAATAACGTAATGGAAACAAGGTGTGTACAATCAAGACAAAACAAATGGAAAAATAAACGTAGATCGGTGGCAGCTAGAAAGCCGGTGACGTCGACCGCCGAGCGAACAAGGAAGTCATGACAGGTGTGCTGTGCCTTTTTCCTCCACACATAGTGTTGTGTTTTCCTTCCAAACAATTCAACTGTAGTTTCAACTGTCCACTGAATATTTTCCCAGTAGCGCTGTGAAACATCCAGGTGCACTTTCGCAAACTTCAGATGTGCAGCAATGTTTTCTTCTTCCGTGGTGTACTCCAATGAATACCATTCTTGTTTAGTGTTTTACGTGTCATAGACTCGTCAACAGAGATGTTAGCATGTTCCAGAGATTTCTGTCAGTCTTTAGCTGACAGTCCAGGATTCTTCTTAACCATTGAGCATTCTGCACTGTCCTCTTGCAGATATCTTTGCAGGACGGCCAATCCTAGGCAGAGTAGCAACAGTGCTGAACTTTCTCCATTTATAGACAATTTGTCTTACCGTGGACTGATGAACATCAAGGCTATTAGAGATACTTTTGTAACCCTTTCCAGCTTTATGCAAGTCAACAATTCTTAATCTTAGGTCTTCTGAAATCTCTTTTGTTCAAGGCATGGTTCACATCAGTCAATACTTTTTGTGAATAACAAACTCAAATTTTGTGAGTGTTTTTTATGGGGCAGGGCAGCTCTAACCAACATCTCCAATCTTGCCTCATTGATTAGACTCCAGGTTAGTTGACTCCTGACTCCAATTAGCTTTTGGAGAAGTCATTAGCCTCGGGTTCACATACTTTTTCCGGCATAGACTGTATATGTTTAAATGATGTATTCAATATAAAAATACAATAATCTGTGTGTTATTAGTTTAAGCAGACTGTGTTTGTCTGTTGTTATGACTGAGATGAAGATCAGATCAAATTTGATGACCAATTTATGCAGAAATCCAGGTAATTCCGAAGGGTTCACATACCTTTTGTGTGTTGTGGTTAAGTGTGTGATAAAGGTTGTGTGTGTTATAAGTGTGTGTGTGTGAGAGAGAGAGAGAGAGAGAGAGAGAGAGAGAGTTAAGTGGATGGAGATACATTACAGTTTCATACATGATTAGTTTTCTATTGCATCAGAGACAGAGAAAACCCCCTGGTCTGCAGATAAGCCCACACGCCTCATGGGTTTTCAGAGAATTTCATGAGAGTTTCACCCTGGCAGGTGGCCACTGGTAGATGTAAAAGGTCATAGGTCATCTCTGGTGATAGGAGTTCTAATATCTTCTCCTAAACACTTTAGATTCTGTTCACCGTCTCATTATCACAGTCCTTTGTTGACCTAGGGTGTGTGTGTGTGTGTGTGTGTGTGTGTGTGTGTGTGTGTGTGTGTGTGTGTTTGTGCACATGTCCAACTCAAAATAGTTAAATACACACACACACCACATACTGTATACACACACGAACTACACACAATTCTCCAACTCCGTCAGGGAGTCAGAGTGTCTCTCCCTCAGCCCAATGATCAAATCAAATCAAAGTTTATTTGTCAGGTGCGCCGAATACCACAGGTGTAGTAGACCTCACAGTGAAATGCTGAATACAACAGGTGTAGTAGACCTCACAGTGAAATGCTGAATACAACAGGTGTAGTAGACCTCACAGTGAAATGCTGAATACAACAGGTGTAGTAGACCTCACAGTGAAATGCTGAATACAACAGGTGTAGTAGACCTCACAGTGAAATGCTGAATACAACAGGTGTAGTAGACCTCACAGTGAAATGCTGAATACAACAGGTGTAGTAGACCTTACAGTGAAATGCTGAATACAACAGGTGTAGTAGACCTTACAGTGAAATGCTGAATACAACAGGCATAGTAGACCTCACAGTGAAATGCTGAATACAACAGGCGTAGTAGACCTCACAGTGAAATGCTGAATACAACAGGTGTAGTAGACCTCACAGTGAAATGCTGAATACAACAGGTGTAGTAGACCTTACAGTGAAATGCTGAATACAACAGGTGTAGTAGACCTTACAGTGAAATGCTGAATACAACAGTTGTAGTAGACCTCACAGTGAAATGCTGAATACAACAGGTGTAGTAGACCTCACAGTGAAATGCTGAATACAACAGGTGTAGTAGACCTTACGAGGAAAAAAAGTATGCATCCCAACGCTCGGCCGCGCCTCAGCGCTCGGCCGCGCCTCAACGCTCGGCCGCGTCTCAGCGCTCAGCTGCGTCTCAACGCTCAGCCGCGTCTCAGCGCTCAGCCGCGTCTCAACGCTCAGCCACGCTCCGCTCAGCGCCAGCCACGTCTCAACGCTCAGCCGCGTCTCAGCGCTCAGCCGCGTCTCAACGCTCAGCCACGTCTCAGCGCTCAGCCGCGTCTCAACGCTCAGCCGCGTCTCAGCGCTCAGCCGCGTCTCAACGCTCAGCCGCGTCTCAGCGCTCAGCCGCGTCTCAACGCTCAGCCACGTCTCAGCGCTCAGCCACGTCTCAACGCTCACCCGCGTCTCAGCGCTCAGCCGCGTCTCAACGCTCACCCGCGTCTCAACGCTCAGCCGCGTCTCAGCGCTCAGCCACGTCTCAACGCTCACCCGCGTCTCAGCGCTCAGCCACGTCTCAACGCTCACCCGCGTCTCAACGCTCAGCCGCGTCTCAACGCTCAGCCGCGTCTCAGCGCTCAGCCGCGTCTCAGCGCTCAGCCACGTCTCAGCGCTTAGCCACGTCTCAACGCTCGGCCGCGTCTCAGCGCTCAGCCACGTTAACTGACTTCCTGTTCTCCTCCAACTAGGTCTCACAGTCTCACGTCAGAATTAGACATTCATCCATGTTTCTCAAAATGTCAAATTTAGAGGTTTTTGCAAACTCCACTTTTAAGGTTAGGGTTAAGTTAAGTTTAGGCATTAACTACGAAATCGTATGGTTTGGCATTAACTCAGAATGGTTAAGGTAAGGGTTAACAATCACAAAAACAACTTTCTGTCGACGGATTCAAACTTGCAACCTTTGCCCGTCCACCATCCCCAACACCCTTGCAAATCCGAAACCTACTGGGAGCTAATAACAGTGCTCACTGTTGCCCCTAGTGGCTGGTTTCATCTCCCGACGTCCTCATGGTGGCCATTGAATAACAACTTGTATCAGGGGTGACTTTCCTGCTCTCCTCTTTCCCTCTTTTCTATTTTCCTGTCCTTGTCTTTTTCTCCTCTCTCTTCTCCCCCCTATTACTCTTCACCTCTTTCAGTTATTATCTACTCACTACCCCCCCCCCCATATTTAAAAAATACTGTGTCTCTCAGAAGCAAAGGTAAGATTTGGTTCAACCACTCACTCACCCACACACACGCAATAATATGGACAAATATACTGATACTGTGAATGAGTTTATAAGGAAGAGTATAGGAGATGTTGTACCCGCTGTGACTATTAAAACCTTCCCAAACCAGAAACCGTGGATAGTTGGCAGCATTCACGCAAAACTGAAAGCGCAAACCACCACATTTAATCATGGCAAGGTGACTGGGAATATGCCGTGTAGTTCTGGGCTGATCCCTCACCTTCCTCATGATCATTGATGCCCCACGTGGTGAGATCTTGCATAGAGCCCCAGACCGAGGGTGATTGACCTTCATCTTGAACTTTTTCCATTTTCTAATAATTGCACCAACAGTTGTTGCCTTCTCACCAAGCTGCTTGCCTATTGTCCTGTAGCCCATCCCAGCCTTGTGCAGGTCTAAATTTTTATACCTGATGTCCTTACACAGCTCTCTGGTCTTGGCCACTGTGGAGAGGTTGGAGTCTGTTTGATTGAGTGTGTGGACAGGCGTCTTTTATACAGGTAACGAGTTCAAACACGTGCAGTTAATACAGGTAATGAGTGGAGAACAGGAGGGCTTCTTAAAGAAAAACTAACAGGTCTGTGAGAGTCGGAATTCTTACTGGTTGGTAGGTGATCAAATACTTGTGTCATGCAATAAAATGCAAATTAATTACTTAAAAATCATACGATGTGATTTTCTGGGTGTGTGTGACCTCTACATGCTTTGTAAGTAGGAAAACCTGCAAAATCTGCAGTTCTATCAAATACTTGTTCTCCCCACTGTATGTAAGAATGCTGTTCATTGAATATAGCTCAGCATTCAGCACCATAGTACCCTCCAAACTCATCAAGCTCGAGACCCTGGATCTAAACCACGCCCTGCGTGGTCCTGGGCTTTCTGACCGGCCGGGGAACATCTCCACTTCGCTGATCCTCAACACAGGGGCCCCACAAGGCTCAGCTCCCTCCTGTACTCCCTGTTTACCCATGACTGCACTCTTCCAACTCAATTATCAAGTTTTGCAGACGACACAACAGTAGTAGGCTTGATTACCAAAAATGACGAGACCGCCTACAGGGAGGAGGTGAAGGCTCTGGGAGTGTGGTTGCAGGAAAATAATATATCACTCAACATCAACAAAACAAAGGAGATGATCGTGGACTTCAGTAAAGATTAAGGGGAGCACTCCCCTATCCACGTCGACGGGACCGCTGTGGAGAAGGAGGAAAACTTCAAGTTCCTCGGCGTACACATCACTGACAAACTGAAATGGTCCACCCACATATACAGTGCGGTGAAGGAGGTGCAACAGCACCTCTTCAATCTCAGGAGACTGAAAAAATTTGGCTTGGCACCTAAAACCCTCACAAACGTTTATAGATGCACAATTGAGAGCATCCTGACAGGCTGTTTCACCACTTGGTATGACAACTGCACCGCCCGCAACCACAGAGCTCTCCAGAGGGTGGTGCGGTCTGCCCAACGCATCACTGGAGGCAAACTACCTGCCCTCCTGTAAGGGTGTTTAACTGGCAGCAGACAAGTCAGATGCAGGATAGTTTTGGCGGTTAGGACATCTACTTTGTGCATGACATCAAGTAATTTTTCCAACAATTGTTTACAGACAGATTATTTCACTTATAATTCACTTTATCACAATTACAGTGGGTCAGAAGTTTACATACAGTAAGTTGATGGTGCCTTTAAAACAGCTTGGAAAATTCCAGAAAATGATGTCACGGCTTTAGAAGTTTTTGATAGGCTAATCGACATAATTTGAGTCAATTGGAGGTGTACCTGTGGATGTATTTCAAGGCCTACCTTCAAATTCAGTGCCTCTTTGCTTGACATCATGGGAAAAAAAAGAAATCAGCCAAGACCTCAGATTTTTTTTGTAGACCAACACAAGTCTGGTTCATCCTTGGGGATACTTTCAAAATGCCTGAAGGTACCACGTTCATCTGTACAAACAATAGTATGCAAGTATAACCACCATGGGACCACGCAGCTGTCATACCGCTCAGGAAGGAGACATGTTCTGCCTACTAGAGATGAACGTACTTTGGTGCGAAAAGTGCAAATCAATCACAGAAAAACAGCAAAGGACCTTGTGAAGATGCTGGAGGAAACAGGTACAAAAGTATCTATAGCCACAGTAAAACGAGTCATAAATCGACATAACCTGAAAGGCCACTCAGCAAGGAAGAAGCCACTGCTCCAAAACGCCATAAAAAAGCCAGACTACGGTTTGCAACTGCACATGGGGACAAAGATCGTACATTTTGGAGAAATGTCCTCTGGTCTGATGAAACAAAAATAGAACTGTTTGGCCATAATGACCATTGTTATGTTAGGAGGAAAAAGGGAGAGCCTTGAAAGCCGAAGAACACCATCTCAACCGTCAAGCACGGGGGTTGCAGCATCATATTGTGGGGGCGCTTTGCTGCAGGAGGGACTGGTGCACTTCACAAAATAGATGGCTTCATGAGGGATATAATGAAGCAACATCTCAAGACATCAATCAGGAAGTTAAAGCTTGGTCACAAGGACCTTGTTAAGGATGTAAAGGAAGCATTCCTACCTTATAAAGCCTGTTGTACACAATGCATTTTTCCACTGCACAGCCTTCATACAACCTTCCCACAACACAGTGTTATAAAGCCCTGCGTGTCCATCTACCTTTCTGTAGACGATGACGTTGGGAGAGTCCTGATCAGGGTCTGCTGTCCCCACTCCACTCTGGTCCTGGCTGGACTGGTTCATACTGTAGACAATTATGAGCTCTGTCTCCTCTCCTTCTCTCCTCCGTTCTCTTTCTTCTTCTGTCGCTGGAGGCTGTGAAAATAATACATTCGATTCATAGCTGTCTCTAATCTTCTCTTTCACTCCCTCTACTCTCTTTCTTTAGTGAATAGTGATGATACCGTATAACTCTAGTGAATAGTGATGATACAGTATAACTCTAGTGAATAGTGATGATACAGTATAACTCTAGTGAATAGTGAAGATACAGTATAACTCTAGTGAATAGTGATGATACCGTATAACCCTAGTGAATAGTGATGATACAGCCGATAACAGTTTATTTTACTGTTGGTACTGTGGGGCTCTCGGTGGTATCGTGTTTTACTCCATTTTGAATTGAGGTTTTGAGAATACAGTGCCACAAAGCATTACCTGCGCTTATTTCAATCCCACGTTGACAGACCAACGACAGAAAGAGAGAGAAGTCAAAATGGGTCTTTCTACAGTAACTAAATCTACAACTGGAAAGACATTGCTTCACTTTCAATTTACATCCTCTGCATCCTCTCTCCTCTTTACATCCTCTGCATGGCCATTTCTAGTATATAATAATATAATATATAATATCATATATAATAATATAATATATAATATAATGTATAATATATAATATCATATATATTAATATCATATATAATATCATATATAATAATATCATATATAATATCATGTATAATATATAATATCATGTATAATATATAATATCATATATATTAATATAATATATAATATCATATATAATAATATCATATATAATATCATGTATAATATATAATATCAT
Organism: Oncorhynchus masou masou; assembly: GCF_036934945.1. Lineage (NCBI taxonomy): Eukaryota > Metazoa > Chordata > Actinopteri > Salmoniformes > Salmonidae > Oncorhynchus > Oncorhynchus masou. Next base: position 127,201 of record NW_027016829.1, read on the forward strand.
ATATATTAATATAACATATAATATCATATATAATAATATCATATATAATAATATCATATATAATATATAATATCATGTATAATAATATAATATATAATATCATGTATAATATATAATATCATATATATTAATATAATATATAATATCATATATAATAATATAATATATAATATAATACATAATATATAATATCATATATAATAATATCATATATAATATCATATATATATTAATATAATATATAATACCATATATAATAATATAATATATAATATCATATATAATAATATAATATCATATATAATAATATAATATCACATATAATATAATACTATAATATATATCACATATAATAATATCATATATAATATCATATATAATATCATATATATTAATATAATATATAATATCATATATAATATATAATATATATGGCATTTAGCAGACACTGTTATCCAAAGCGTCATGCAGTCATGCGTGGATATTTTTTTTAATGTATGTATGGTCCCAGGAATCAAATCCACTCTCTTGGCATTGCAAGATCCATGCTCTAGCAACTGGGATACAGGGGATCACATTTCTGCACATCCAGTGATCCCAATAGGCTGTTCTGATACGAGCTCCATGTGCCGGGCTGACAAGCACCAACACCATTTACAGGTGACATCATTCCAGCATTCAAAACCCGAAACGTTGCCTGCAGCTCTCAGCTCTCCATTTCCATTCTACCTTCCTTTCCCAGGTGCCCCCAGGTGTCCCGCTTCTCCAGCCTGCTGCTGCCGGCTGACACCTGTCACAATATTGGCGTCTGTGAGCTGTGGTGTGAGCAGAGGAAGAGATGAGGTGAATACCCAAACAGCCGTTGCTTTGCTCTCACTGTTTACCATACACTCAGAGGTACACGTTTACCCCTGACCACAGATCTAAGATCAGATTACTTTACCCTGAATCCTAACCTTAACCACGAGGGAGATGTAGCAATAGTTGACCATTAGACCAGCAGAAAGCAATGTGTTGACTGTTAGACCAGGAGAAAGCAATGTGTTGACCGTTAGACCAGGAGAAAGCAATGTGTTGACCGTTAGACCAAAAGAAAGCAATGTGTTGACCGTTAGACCAGGAGAAAGCAATGTGTTGACCGTTAGACCAGGAGAAAGCAACGTGTTGACCGTTAGACCAGGAGAAAGCAATGTGTTGACCGTTAGACCAGGAGAAAGCAATGTGTTGACCGTTAGACCAGGAGAAAGCAATGTGTTGACCGTTAGACCAAAAGAAAGCAATGTGTTGACCGTTAGACCAGGAGAAAATTGCTCTTTTGGCCCGAGTGCCAACACTAATATTGAAGTTGTACGGGGCTACACGGGGCTTCACGGGGCTACGTGGGGCTTCACGGGGCTTCACGGAGCTACACGGGGCTACAGGGGGCTTCACGGGGCTACATGACCATCTTATCCTCTACATGCATGTGTTCCATAACCTTTCTGTTATTTTATATTTTTAGAAAGAGAGACAGAGACAGAGAAAGAGAGACCGAGAGAGACAGAGAGAGACAGAGAGGGAGAGACAGAGAGAGAGACAGAGAGGGAGAGACAGAGAGGGAGAGAAAGAGAGACAGAGAGAGAGAGAGAGAGAGAGAGAGAGAGAGAGAGAGAGAGAGAAAGAGAGAGAGAGAGAGAGAGAGAGAAGAGAGACAGAGAGAGAGAGACAGACAGACAAACCCCATATTCCACAAACAAACCACAGAGAGAGAGCTTCCCTATTCCTTCCCCTATGGGATGATTAATATTAATGACTGTAGAGGATTCAGAAGCACCAGGACTTCAACAGGATTCAACATGAATACCGAACACATTAGAAAGCAGTGGTGAAGACAGTGGTCTGTTACTGTACTGTAGCTCTGAGATCCCCTATCCTGTAGCAGCTCCTTCTATCCTGTAGCAGCCCCTTCTATCCTGTAGCAGCTCCTTCTATCCTGTAGCAGCCCCTTCTATCCTGTAGCAGCTCCTTCTATCCTGTAGCAGCTCCTTCTATCCTGTAGCAGCTTCTTCTATCCTGTAGCAGCTTCTATCTTGTAGAATTCTATACTGTAGCAGCTCCTTCTATCCTGTAGCAGCTTCTATCCTGTAGACTTCTATCCTGTAGCAGCTCCTTCTATCCTGTAGCAGCTCCTTCTATCCTGTAGCAGCTCCTTCTATCCTGTAGCAGCCCCTTCTATCCTGTAGCAGCTCCTTCTATCCTGTAGCAGCTCCTTCTATCCTGTAGCAGCTCCTTCTATCCTGTAGCAGCCCCTTCTATCCTGTAGCAGCTCCTTCTATCCTGTAGCAGCTCCTTCTATCCTGTAGCAGCTCCTTCTATCCTGTAGCAGCCCCTTCTATCCTGTAGCAGCCCCTTCTATCCTGTAGCAGCTCCTTCTATCCTGTAGCAGCTCCTTCTATCCTGTAGCAGCTCCTTCTATCCTGTAGCAGCTCCTTCTATCCTGTAGCAGCCCCTTCTATCCTGTAGCAGCCCCTTCTATCCTGTAGCAGCTCCTTCTATCCTGTAGCAGCCCCTTCTATCCTGTAGCAGCTCCTTCTATCCTGTAGCAGCCCCTTCTATCCTGTAGCAGCCCCTTCTATCCTGTAGCAGCTCCTTCTATCCTGTAGCAGCCCCTTCTATCCTGTAGCAGCCCCTTCTATCCTGTAGCAGCCCCTTCTATCCTGTAGCAGCTCCTTCTATCCTGTAGCAGCTCCTTCTATCCTGTAGCAGCTCCTTCTATCCTGTAGCAGCTCCTTCTATCCAGTAGCAGCTCCTTCTATCCAGTAGCAGCTCCTTCTATCCTGTAGCAGCTCCTTCTATCCTGTAGCAGCTCCTTCTATCCTGTAGCAGCTCCTTCTATCCTGTAGCAGCTCCTTCTATCCTGTAGCAGCTCCTTCTATCCTGTAGCAGCTCCTTCTATCCTGTAGCAGCCCCTTCTATCCTGTAGCAGCCCCTTCTATCCTGTAGCAGCTCCTTCTATCCTGTAGCAGCTCCTTCTATCCTGTAGCAGCTCCTTCTATCCTGTAGCAGCTTCTATCTTGTAGAATTCTATCCTGTAGCAGCTCCTTCTATCCTGTAGCAGCTTCTATACTGTAGACTTCTATACTGTAGCAGCTCCTTCTATCATGTAGCAGCTCCTTCTATCCTGTAGCAGCTCCTTCTATCCAGTAGCAGCTCATTCTATCCAGTAGCAGCTCCTTCTATCCTGTAGCAGCTCCTTCTATCCTGTAGCAGCTCCTTCTATCCTGTAGCAGCTCCTTCTATCCTGTAGCAGCTCCTTCTATCCTGTAGCAGCTCCTTCTATCCTGTAGCAGCTCCTTCTATCCTGTAGCAGCTCCTTCTATCCTGTAGCAGCTCCTTCTATCCTGTAGCAGCCCCTTCTATCCTGTAGCAGCTCCTTCTATCCTGTAGCAGCTCCTTCTATCCTGTAGCAGCTCCTTGTAAATGTGACGTTTACTATCCTTGTGGGGACCAAACAATTTATTCCCATTCAAAATTATTTTCCCTAACCCCTAAACCTAATTCAAACCCTAACGCAGAGCCTAACCCCTAAACCTAATTCAAACCCTAAAGCAGAACCTAACCCCTAAACCTAATTCAAACCCTAATACAGAACCTAACCCCTAAACCTAATTCAAACCCTAATACAGAACCTAACCCCTAAACCTAATTCAAACCCTAACGCAGAACCTAACCCCTAAACCTAATTCAAACCCTAATGCAGAACCTAACCCCTAAACCAAATTCAAACCCTAACGCAGAGCCTAACCCCTAAACCTAATTCAAACCCTAACGCAGAGCCTAACCCCTAAACCTAATTCAAACCCTAACGCAGAGCCTAACCCCTAAACCTAATTCAAACCCTAACGCAGAACCTAACCCCTAAACCTAATTCAAACCCTAACGCAGAACCTAACCCCTAAACCTAATTCAAACCCTAATGCAGAGCCTAACCCCTAAGCCTATAAAAGTGCTTTTCCTTGTGGGGACCGGCGAAATGTCACCACTTTTCCATGTTTAGTATCCTTGCGAGGACTTCTGGTCCCCACAAGGACTTCTTGTCCCCTCAAGGACTTCTGGTCCCCACAAGAACTTCTGGTCCCCACAAGAACTTCTGGTCCCCACAAGGACTTCTGGTCCCCACAAGGACTTCTGGTCCCCACAAGGACTTCTGGTCCCCACAAGGACAGTAAAACCAAACCACACACACTAACACCCACTAGTAACATAACTCCCATATTCCCCCGGTCAAAACTGCTGTAGTAATTTGATAAACATACATACACATTCTCTCTCTCACATACCCCAGTGACAAAACTCAATATTGTGTTCATTACCTTAAAGTATCGGCTGGTCCACTCTTGGTTCTCTTCCCCCCTTAGCAACAAGCACACGGCAGGTTCATGATATAATTGGCTTGAGGAACGAGAGAGAGAGTCAGACAAAAGGAGGGATGTGAGGATGGTGAGAATGGGAGAAGAAGAAGACGAAGAAGAAGACGCGGAACAAACAGCTGCTGTGTAGCGTTTCTCTCTCCTCTTTCTGTCTCTAGCTCTGTGCGCTGGGCTGTGGCGTGGGTGGTATCTGTGTAGAGTGGAGCAGTCAGGTACGAAGAGAGAGGATTGTCGCGTTTGCTACTGAGTGTATGTGTGTGTGTGTGTGTATACATATGTGTTTGTATCCGAGAGAGAGAGGGAGAAAAAGAGAGAGAGAGATAGCAGGAGAGAGAGAGAAAGAGATAGAGATAGCAGGAAAAGAGAGAGAGAGATAGCAGGAGAGAGAGAGAAAGAGATAGAGATAGCAGGAAAGAGAGAGAGAGAGAGAGGAAAGAGAGAGGAAAGAGAGAGAGAGAGAGAGAGAGAGAGAGAGAGAGAGAGAGAGAAGAAAAGCTAGAACCCTTAATTGAAACAAACATAGTGGTCAACTCACCTGTGTTTTGGTATAAAGCTGATGGATGAGTCTGAAGAAAAGCAACCACTCAAATTCATAGACAGAGCTACCAATACAAGGACTGACTATCCATAATAAAAACAATTATAGTTTTAACCAGGTTATAGTGTTTGTTTACATTTAAACACGCTTACGATTTGGTACGACAGTCGAACTGAGCTCATGATGCATTTCTACATTATTTTCTTCAATATTCAAATGGGTAGATTTGCAGATTTCCCCTTTAATACAATATTCAAATGGGTAGATTTGCAGATTTCCCCTTTAATACAATATTCAAATATACCCTTTTTTTTAAATTACAGCTCAGTCTCCTCTGCTGAATACCATTACAATGAAATAATACAACATTATAAGATATAAATAATCAGATTGGAAAGCCCAGGCAAAATAAACTGGACCAGATGGGTTTAAATCAGTTTTGTTCAGCAAAGAGCTCATTGGAAGAAGAAAAAACATTTGTTTATTTGTGCATCTCGACGCCATTAAGTCGAAAGTGATTGATGAGTGTGTTGAGGTAAATTACCATAACGTCCACAGCAAAATAATGACAGGACTGGAATGAAAAGGGAATTAATAGAGCTTGTTCATTCGTTTTCCCAATTTGATTTATTTTACAAGTCCTTTGTGGGAATTACATGCTACGAGTCATACAGACACACACATGCAAACAAACAGTGAGACAAGAGTCAGACTTTGGTTCATCGGGTGTGACTTTGGCTCCTCGGGTGTGACTTTGGCTCCTCGGGTGTGACTTTGGCTCCTCGGGTGTGACTTTGGCTCCTCGGGTGTGACTTTGGCTCCTCGGGTGTGACTTTGGCTCCTCGGGTGTGGCTTTGGCTCCTCGGGTGTGACTTTGGCTCCTCGGGTGTGGCTTTGGCTCCTCGGGTGTGACTTTGGCTCCTCGGGTGTGACTTTGGCTCCTCGGGTGTGACTTTGGCTCCTCAGGTGTGTTACTGATGCAAAATTCCAGCTTCCCCACTTTCTCCATCCCTCTATTTACAGTTTGTTTATGCAATCGCTTTGGTGCATTTTTCAGATGTAATATGTGGGAACTCCTTCAAGACGTTTGGAAAAGCATTCCTCATGAAGCTGGTTGAGAGAATGCCACGAGTGTGCCAAGCTGTCATCAAGGCAAAGGGTGGCTACTTTGAAGAATCTAAAATATATTTTGATTTGTTTAACACTTTTTTGGTTACTACATGATTCCATGTGTTATTTCATAGTTAAGATGTCTTCACTATTATTCTACAATGTAGAAAATAGTAAAAATAAAAAACATTGAATGAGAGGGTGTGTCCAAACTTTCGACAGGTACTGTATGTTTAAAGTGCGTATGTTATGTGTGTGTGTGTGTGTATTCTTATCTGTTTTCATTAAATCTGAATACAGTTCCGTGTAGTCATGACTCTATGTAGTACTGTGCGCCTCCCATAGTCTTGTTCTGGACTGTGAAGAGACCTCTGGTGGCATGTCTTGTGGGGTACAATATGCATGGGTGTCCGAACTGTGTGCCAGTTGTTTAAACAGACAGCTCGGTGCATTCAACACTACTGCATTCAATACTGCATTCAATACTTCTCAGAAAAACAAGAAGAAGGCAATGTGGGAAAAGCAATTCCCTTTTTGTCCTGAATAATAGTTCTGTTTGAGGCAAATACAATATAAAAACTCTCCATATTTTCAAGCATAGCTGCATCATGTTATGGGTATGCTTGTCATTGTTAAAGACTGGTGAGTTTCAGGATAAAAATTTATACATTTAATGGTGCTAAACACAAAATCCTAGAGGAAAACCTGGTTCAGCTTTGCACCAAACAATTCAACTTTTCAGCAGGACAATAACCTAAAACAAAACGTTAAATATACAGTTCGAAAAAATATTCAGACCCCTTTACTTTTTACACATTTTGTTACGTTACAGCCTTGTTCTAAAATGTATTAAATAATAATCCTCATCAAACTACACACAATACCACATAATGATAGTTATGCCGTCCTTTTTACAAGCAAGTTTAGACTGAAAATAGTATCTAATTATGGTAAGAAGTGAAATAAGTATATAGATAGTCATAATTGTAACATCTTAGCAGAATATAAGAACAGATGATCACTCTTTACATGGCTAAAAGAGTCTTAGGTCAGTTAGGATCACCACTTTATTTTAAGAAGGTGAAATGTCAGAATAATAGTAGAGAGAATTATTTATTTCAGATTTCATTTCTTTCATCACATTCCCAGTGGGTCAGAAGTTTACATACACTCAATTAGTATTTGGTAGCAGTGCCTTTACATTGTTTAACTTGGGTCAAAAGTTTTGGGAAGCCTTCCACAAGCTTCCCACAATAAGTTGGGTGAATTTTGGCCCATTCCTCCTGACAGAGCTGGTGTAACTGAGTCAGGTTTGTAGGCCTCCTTGCTCGCACACGCTTTTTCAGTTCTGCCCACACATTTTCTATGGGACTGAGGTCAGGGCTTTGTGATGGCCACTCCAATACCTTGACTTTGTTGTCCTTAAGCCATTTTGCCACAACTTTGGAAGTATGCTTGGGGTCATTGTCCATTTGGAAGACCCATTTGTGACCAAGCTTTAACTTCCTGATTGATGTCTTGAGATGTTGCTTCAATATATCCACATAATTGTCCTCTCTCATGATGCCATCTATTTTGTGAAGTGCACCAGTCCCTCCTGCAGCAAAGCACACCCAAAACATGATGCTGCAACCCCCATGCTTCACGGTTGAGATGGTGTTCTTCGGCTTTCAAGGCTCTCCCTTTTTCCTCCAAACATAACGATGGTCATTATGGCCAAACAGTTCTATTTTTGTTTCATCAGACCAGAGGACATTTCTCCAAAAAGTATGATCTTTGTCCCCATTTGCAGTTGCAAACCGTAGTCTGGCTTTTTTATGGCGGTTTTGGAGCAGTGGCTTCTTCCTTGCTGAGTGGCCTTCCAGGTTATATCGATATAGGACTTGTTTTACTGTGGATATAGATACTTTTGTACCTGTTTCCTCCAGCATCTTCACAAGGTCCTTTGCTGTTGTTCTGGGATTGATTTGCACTTTTCGCACCAAAGTACATTCATCTCTAGGAGACTGAATGTGTCTCCTTCCAGAGCGGTATGACGGCTGCATGGTCTCATGGTGTTTATACTTGCGTACTATTGTTTGTACAGATGAATGTGGTACCTTCAGGTGTTTGGAAATTGCTCCCAAGGATGAATCAGACTAGTTGAGGTCTACAATTCTTTGGGGTGATTTATTTTGATTTTCCCATGATGTCAAGCAAAGAGGCACTGAGTTTGAAGGGTAGGCCTTGAAATACATCCACAGGCACACCTCAAATTGACTCAAATGATGTCAATTAGCCTATCGGAAGCTTCTAAAGCCATGACATCATTTTCTGGAATTTTCCAAGCTGTTAAAAGGCAGAGTCCACTTAGTGTATGTAAACTTCTGACCCACTGGAATTGTGATACAGATTATTTCACTTATAAATCACTGTATGTAAACAATTGTTGAAAAAATTTACTTGTGTCATGCACAAAATAGATGTCCTAACCGACTTGCCAAAACTATAGTTTGTTAACAAGAAATTTGTGGCATGGTTGAAAAGCGAGTTTTAACGACTCCAACCTAAGTGTATGTAAACGTCCGACTCCACGTGTATATCAAACCTTTTTCTATTTACTCAGAGAGCCATCATTAGCATGTTTTATTATAGTCTGTCAGGCACTCAGCAAGAAGGCCTGACGTCACTATTACGAAAACAAGATCCAGATGGTAAATATAAAGATCCCATTTAATGTCCAGCAACAAACAGGTGCCGCTGTAACAAACAGGTGCCGCTGTAACAAACAGGTGCCGCTGTAACAAACAGGTGCCGCTGTAACAAACAGGTGCCGCTGTAACAAACAGGTGCCGCTGTAACAAACAGGTGCCGCTGTAACAAACAGGTGCCGCTGTAACAAACAGGTGCCGCTGTAACAAACAGGTGCCGCTGTAACAAACAGGTGCCGCTGTAACAAACAGGTGCCGCTGTAACAAACAGGTGCCGCTATAACAAACAGGTGCCGCTGTAACAAACAGGTGCTGCTGTAACAAACAGGTGCCGCTGTAACAAACAGGTGCCGCTGTAACAAACAGGTGCCGCTGTAACCCCAAAGATTAAAACTCGGAACCTGGATGTGTGCGTTTGTCAAATCAAATCAAATCAAATGTTATTGGTCACATACACGTGTTTAGCAGACGTTGTAGCGAAATGCTTGTGTTTCTAGTTTTTCGACAGTGCAGTAATATCTAACAAGTAACATCGAACAATTTCACAACATATACCCAATACACACACATCTAAGTAAAGGAATTAAGAATATATAAATATATGTACGAGCAATGTCAGAGAGGCATAGACTGATACAGGTAGAATAGTAGTAGTATAGAATAGTATAGTATAGTATAGAATACAGTATACACAAATGAGATGGGTCATGCAAGATATGTAAACATTGTTAGTTAAAGTGACTAGCATTCCATTTATTAAAGTGGCCAGTGATTTCATTGGAGGCCTCTAATACTTAAATGTTGTGATGCAAAAAAATAAATAAAAAATGCATAGTGCATAGAATTAAAAAGGTTTTAGCTAGTATTGTTCATCCTGATGAGACAGGTTTTTTTTTACACTGACAATACATTGGAGGCAATATACGACAACTAAGTCTACTTGAAATAATAGAACAATATGAAACAACTAAGAAACTAGGCCTGGTCTTCATAGTAGATTTTTATCAAGCCTTTGATTAAGTATGACTGGAATATATATACAGACCTCATGTGGCTGGAGTGTGTCAGCAGTTCCTGCAAGAGGAAGGCATTGATGCTATGGATTGGCCCGCCCGTTCCCCAGACCTGAATCCAATTCAGCACATCTGGGACATCATGTCTCGCTCCATCCACCAACGCCACGTTGCACCATAGACTGTCCAGGAGTTGGTGGATGCTTTAGTCCAGGTCTGGGAGGAGATCCCTCAGGAGACCATCCGCCACCTCACCAGGAGCATGCCCAGGCGTTGTAGGGAGGTCATACAGGAACGTGGAGGCCACACACACTACTGAGCCTCATTTGACTTGTTTTTTAAGGACATTACATCAAAGTTGGATCAGCCTGTTGTGTGGTTTTCCACTTTAACTTTGAGTGTGACTCCAAATCCAGACCTCCATTGGTTGATACATTTGATTTCCATTGATCATTTTTGTGTGATTTTGTTGTCAGCACATTCAACTATGTAAAGAAAAAAGTATTTAATAAGAATATTTCATTCATTCAGATCTAGGATGTGTTATTTTAGTGTTCCCTTTATTTTTTTCAGCACTGTATATCATCCTGGTCTAGATATATGTATTATTCATTTACATTTTGGTGAATCTCTGAGGGCCCCCTTTGGTCGACAGTGAAATGCTTACTTACGAGCCATTAACAATAAGCAGTTAAAAATAATAATAATATGAATAATAAATAAAAGTAACAAGTAATTGAAGAGAGGCAGTAAAATAACAATAGCGAGACGTTATACAGGGGGGTACCGGTACAGTGTCAATGTGGAGGCTATATACAGGGGGGTACCGGTACAGTGTCAATGTGGAGGCTATATACAGGGGGTACCAGTACAGAGTCAATGTGGAGGCTATATACAGGGGGTACCGGTACAGTGTCAATGTGGAGGCTATATACAGGGGGGTACCGGTACAGTGTCAATGTGGAGGCTATATACAGGGGGTACCGGTACAGTGTC
>NW_027016830.1:0-60000 GCF_036934945.1 Oncorhynchus masou masou
ACACAACATCATCCCCTGGAACCCTACACAACATCATCCCCTGGAACCATAAACAACATCATTCCCTGGAACCATACACAACATTATCACATGGGAACATGCACAGCATTATCCCTGGAACCATACAGAACATTATCCCCTGGAACCATACACGACATTATCCCCTGAAACCATACACAACATTATCCCCTGGAACCATACACAACATTATCCCTGGAACCATACACAACACCATCTCCTGGAACCCTACACAACATTTACCAATGGAACCATGCAAAACGATATCCCAGTGGAACCATACACAACATTATCCCCTGGAACCATACACAACTGTCACTCTGACCTTAGTATTCTTTGTTATTTTGGTTAGGTCAGGGTGTGACATGGGTGGTGTTGTAACGGCTTTCGTCTGGTGAAGGAGAAGCGGACCAAAATGCAGCGTGGTGGTTATTCATGTTATTTAATTAAAAGGAACTCGACATTAAATAACTAAACAAATCAATAACTGTGTGAAAACTTATACAGCCTATCTGGTGACAATAAACACAGAGACAGGACCAATCACCCACGAAACACTCAAAGAGTATGGCTGCCTAAATATGGTTCCCAATAAGAGACAACGATAAACACCTGTCTCTGATTGAGAACCACTCCAGACAGCCATAGACTATGCTAGATACCCCCACTAAGCCACACACCCAACACCCAACAAAACCCCAAGACAAAACACACCACAATAAACCCATGTCACACCCTGGCCTGACCAAATAAATGAAGACAAACACAATATACTTTGACCAGGGCGTGACAGGTGTACGTGTTTTTTTCTTCTCTGGGGGTTTTGTATGTTTCCTATCAAGGTGTTTTTGTACGTCTATGGTTGCCTAGATTGGTTCTCAATTAGAGGCAGCTATAGTTGTCTCTGATTGGGTACCATATTTAGGCAGCCATATTTTGTTGGTATTTTGTGGGTGATTGTTCCTGTTCCAGTGTTTAGTGTTCACGTTATGGTACTTTTTCGCCTTCGTTCCTTTTGTTGTTTTTTGTTCGGTGTTTAAGTATTCCCATTAAATATGGATTATCATCACGCTGCATCGTGGTCCTCCTCTCTTTCACCCGAAGACAAACGTTACAACAACATTATCCCAGTGGAACCAAACACAACATTATCCCAGTGGAACCAAACACAACACTATCCCAGTGGAACCATACACAACATTATCCCAGTGTAACAATACTGTCACGCCCTGACCTTAGAGAGCCTGTTTATTTCTGTATTTGGTTAGGTCAGGGTGTGATTTGGGTGGGCATTCTAGTTTTCTATTTCTTTGTTGGCCGGTTATGGTTCCTAATCAGAGGTAGCTGTCTATCATTGTCTCTGACTGGGAATCATACTTAGGCAGCCTGTTTTCCACCTGAGTTGGTGGGATCTTGTTTTTGCACAGTAGCTGTATAGCCCTGCAGAACTTTACGTTAGGTGATCTTTTGTTGTTTTGGTCTTCATTTTAAATAAAGAAGATGAACACTTTCCACGCTGCACTTTGGTCTCATTCCGACGACGTACATAACAAATACACAACATTATCCCAGTGGAACCATACGCAACATTATCCCAGTGGAACCATACACAACATTATCCCAGTGGAACCATACACAACATTATCCCAGTGGAACCATACAAAACATTATCCCAGTGGAACCATAGATAACATTATCCCAGTGGAACCATAGACAACAATATCCCCTGTAACCATACACAGCATTATCCCAGTGGAACCATAGACAACATTTCCCCCTGGAACCATAGACAACATTATCCCTGAGGAACCATAGACAACATTACCCCCTGGAACCAATCACGGCATTATCACGGTGGAACCATAGACAACATTATCCCAGTGGAACCATGCACAACATTATCCCAGTGGAACCATACACAACATTATCCCAGTGGAACCATACAAAACATTATCCCAGTGGAACCATACACAACATTATCCCAGTGGAACACATCCATATAAAGCCCCATTGGTCTTGTATACTTCAGATCGGGGCTGTGTGTTTTCGCTTCCCAAATAGCACTCTGTTCACTCTATAGTGCACTACTTGTGACCCGGTTCCGTAGGCCTGAAAAGCAGTACTATATAGGGTAGTGGGTGACATTTGGGACGTACACTATTTCCAACTCATTCATCGGGAGGGTGTTATCGATTAAACTCTGACAAGGAATGGGGATCAAAGTCACTCATGCAACAATCCATCCGGCCTGGCTGCCCCTTTCCTCATACAATAACAAATCAAATCAAATTGCATTTGTCACATGCGCCGAATACAACAGGTGTAGTAGACCTCACAGTGAAATGTTTACAATCCCTTAGCCAACAATGCAGTTCATGAAATAGAGTTAAAACCTGTTAAAGATAGGGCTGTCTGCTGCCCCCTTTGGAGTAATTGCGTGCCCATATTAAACAGAAAAACATCTTTCAAAAATTTCTAATATATGCATATAAAAAATATTATTGAATAGAAAACACTCTAGAGTTTCTAAAACCGTTGAAATTATGTCTGTATGTAAAGCAGAACTCTCAGGGCAGTCATTCTCCCAAACTCTCTCTTGTCATCATAAAAGTTGGCCCAACTTTGACGTCATCGCCTCCACCCTTCCCAAGCGCCTACAGACCTGGGAACAGTTTCTATGTCTTCAGCGCGATGTCTGCTTTCAATGGGGTTTCTCATTGTTAGAATAGCGCGCTCACGAGAGTTTTGGCGGCCCGAAAGCTTTCGGTCACGTGAAAAAAGGTCACATTCATGCCCGCCCTCCTCCGGTGATCTCTCTCTTCCAAGACTGATTAAACGACTCGTGTGTTTCTGTTCGTCCTGAGAATTGTTGTGCACCTTTATAACATGCTAAAGCTTGGTTATGAACATAGTTTGACAAGTTTAGTCGACATATAATATGTAAATTCGACGTTTTGGTGCGCATCCACTTGACTTTTGGCTGCATTTCAACCGAAATATGCCGTGTTTGATAACCGAAAGACACAGACTTCACAAGTAAACAATGTTTTTGGTGAGTATAATTCCTTCCAGGTCTTCTGATGGAAGAACAGCAAAGGTAAGGGAATATTTCTGTGTTAAATTTGGGTTTCTGTGGACTCCAAGATAGAGGAGCCATCATGCTAATTTCTGAGCGCCGACTCATATTATAGCCTAGTGAACGAATTCTGTAACGTTAAAAATAAATGTAACACAGCGATTGCATTTAGAAGAAGTGTATATTTCTATATATATGTAGAACATGCATATTTAGTTAAAGTTTATGATGTGTATTGCTTGTTATCTGACGTTATCTGCCGGAGCTATCGTCATTTCTCCGGGCATTTGAGTGGCATTTTTTGAACAATGCGTAATTGTAAACAGAGATTTATGGATATATATAGCATATTATTGAAAAAAAACATAAATGTACTGTGTAACATGTTATATTACTGTCATCTGATGAAGATTTCAAAAGGTTAGTGATTTATTTTTCTTTTAATCCTGCGTTTGTTGATTGCATATTTTGTTCAACTTGGCTATGCAAATTAGCTGTGTCTTCGGTGGTGGTTTGACATAAATATGTGCTATGTTTTCGCCGTAAAACATTTTAGAAATCTGCTTGCTGGGTAGATAAACAAGGTGTTTATCTTTCATTTAAGCTATTGGACTTGTTAATGTGTGGAGGTTAAATATTTTTAAGAATATTTTTTGCGTTCCATGCGCCACATTCCAGCTGAGGGTGTTAGGGAAAGTTCCCAAATGGGGATCAACATCCACAACAGGTTTTAAGAAAATATTTACAAAATAAAATGTAGATTTTATACCTTTAAGACAATAACGAGGCTATATACAGGGGGTACCGGTTCAAATGCAATGTGCGGGGGTACAGGTTACTCGAGGTAATTTGTCAAGTGATTGTGCATAGATCATAAACAGCGAGTAGAAGATGCGGGGGGGGTAAATGTAAATAGTCTGGTGGCCATTTGATTAATTGTTCAGCAGGCTTATGGCTTGGGGGTAGAAGCTGTTAATTAATAATGAGAATCCTCTTGGACCTAGACTTGGTGCTCCGGTACTGCTTACCGTGTGGTAGCAGAGAGAACAGTTTATGACTTGGGTGACTGGAGTCTTTGACTATTTTTTGGGCCTTCCTCTGACACCGCCTAGTATACAGGTCTTGGATGTTAGGAAGCTATGTGACGTACTGAGGGGGAAAAGGGGTTGCCCTCTTCACAACTGTCTTGGTGTGTTTGGACCTTGGTGTGGACACCACGGAACTTGAAACTCTCGACCAGCTGCACCACAGCCCGTCGATGTTAATGGGGGCCTGTTCGGCCCTCCTTTTCCTGTAGTCCACGATAAGATCCTTTGTCTTGCTCACATTGAGGGAGAGGTTGTTGTCCTGGCACCACACCACAGGAGGATACTACGCAACACCCATGGGGATGCCCCAGTGTTGAGAATCAGTGTGGTGGATGTGTTGTTGCCTACCCTTACCACCTGGGGGGCGGCCCGTCAGGAGGTCCAGGATCTATTTGCAGAGGGAGGTATTTAGTCCCAGGGTCTTTAGCTTAGTGATGAGCTTTGTGGGCACTATGGTGTTAAACGCTGAGCTGTAGTCAATGAAAAGCATTTTCACATCGGTGTCCCTTTTGTTTCCAAGTGGGGAAGTGCAGTTTAGAGTGCGATTGAGATTGTGTCATCTGTGGACCTGTTTGGGTGGTATGCGAATATGAAGGGTTCTAGGGTTTCCGGCATGATGGTGTTGATGTGAGCCATGACCAGCCTTTCAAAGCACTTCATGGCTACCGACGTGAGTGCTAAGGGGTGGTAATCATTTAGGCAGGTTACCTTTGCTTTCTTGGGCACAGGGACTATGGTGGTCTGTTTGAAACATGTAGGTATTACAGACTCGGTCAGGGAGAGGTTGAAAATGTCAGTGAAGACACTTGCCAGTTGGTCCACGCAAGCTTTGAGTACACTTCCTGGTAATCCACCTGGTCCCACAGCTTTGTGAATGTTGACCTATTTAAATGTCTTGCTCACATCGGCTATGGAGAGTGTGATCACCCAGTCATCCAGAACAGCTGGTTGCCTCATGCATGCTTCAGTGTTGCTTGCCTCGAAGCGGGTATAAAAGGAATTTAGCTCGTCTGGTAGGCTTGCATCACTGGGCAGCTCGCGTCTGGGTTTCCCTTAGTAGTACATAATAGTTTACAAGCCCTGCCACATCCGACGACTGTCAGATCCGGTGTAGTAGGATTCAATCTTAGTCCTGTAGTGACGTTTTGCCTGTTTGATAATTTGTCTGAGGGCATTGCGGGATTTCTTATAAATGTCTGGATTAGTGCCCGGCTCCTTGAGAGCGGCAGCTTTAGCCTTGAGCTCGGTGCAGATGTTGCGTGTAATCCATGGCTTCTGTTTGGGATATGTACATACAGTCACTGTGGGGATGGCGTCGTCGGTGCACTTATTGATGAAGCCGGTGACTGAAGTGGTATGCTCCTCAATGCCACTGGTACTGCTTTCATGTTTGCTTGTAAGAAGTTTGCCTGTATTACGTTCCCGGGCCACTAGGAGTGCCGCTTCTGGATGAGCATTTTCTTCTTTGCTTATGGCCTTATACAGCTGGTTGAGTGGCCTTATCCAGCTGGTTGAGTGGCCTTATACAGCTGGTTGAGTGGCCTTATACAGCTGGTTGAGTGGCCTTATCCAGCTGGTTGAGTGGCCTTATACAGCTGGTTGAGTGGCATTATACAGCTGGTTGAGTGGCCTTATCCAGCTGGTTGAGTGGCCTTATCCAGGTGGTTGAGTGGCCTTATCCAGCCGGTTGAGTGGCCTTATACAGCTGGTTGAGTGGCCTTATCCAGCTGGTTGAGTGGCCTTATCCAGCTGGTTGAGTGGCCTTATACAGCTGGTTGAGTGGCCTTATCCAGCTGGTTGAGTGGCCTTATCTAGCTGGTTGAGTGGCCTTATCCAGCTCGTTGAGTGGCCTTATCCAGCTGGTTGAGTGGTCTTATCCAGCTGGTTGAGTGGCCTTATCCAGCTGGTTGAGTGGCCTTGTCCAGCTGGTTGAGTGGCCTTGTCCAGCTGGTTGAGTGGCCTTGTCCAGCTGGTTGAGTGGCCTTATCCAGCTGGTTGAGTGGCCTTATCCAGCTGGTTGAGTGGTCTTATCCAGCAGGTTGAGTGGCCTTATCCAGCTGGTTGAGTGGCCTTATCCAGCTGGTTGAGTGGCCTTATCCAGCTGGTTGAGTGGCCTTATCCAGCTGGTTGAGTGGTCTTATACAGCTGGTTGAGTGGCATTATACAGATGGTTGAGTGGCATTATACAGATGGTTGAGTGGCATTATCCAGCTGGTTGAGTGGCCTTATACAGCTGGTTGAGTGGCCTTATCCAGCTGGTTGAGTGGCCTTATCCAGCAGGTTGAGTGGCCTTATCCAGCAGGTTGAGTGGCCTTATCCAGCTGGTTGAGTGGCCTTATCCAGCTGGTTGAGTGGCCTTATCCAGCTGGTTGAGTGGCCTTATACAGCTGGTTGAGTGGCCTTATCCAGCTGGTTGAGTGGCATTATCCAGCTGGTTGAGTGGCCTTATACAGCTGGTTGAGTGGCCTTATCCAGCTGGTTGAGTGGCCTTATCCAGCTGGTTGAGTGGTCTTATACAGCTGGTTGAGTGGCCTTATCCAGCTGGTTGAGTGGCCTTATCCAGCTGGTTGAGTGGCCTTATCCAGCTGGTTGAGTGGCCTTATCCAGCTGGTTGAGTGGCCTTATACAGCTGGTTGAGTGGTCTTATCCAGCTGTATGAGTGGCATTATCCAGCTGGTTGAGTGGCATTATCCAGCTGGTTGAGTGGCATTATACAGCTGGTTGAGTGGCCTTATCCAGCTGGTTGAGTGGCCTTATCCAGCTGGTTGAGTGG
Organism: Oncorhynchus masou masou; assembly: GCF_036934945.1. Taxonomy (NCBI): domain Eukaryota; kingdom Metazoa; phylum Chordata; class Actinopteri; order Salmoniformes; family Salmonidae; genus Oncorhynchus; species Oncorhynchus masou. The sequence goes on from NW_027016830.1 coordinate 6,956, forward strand.
CCTTATCCAGCTGGTTGAGTGGCCTTATCCAGCTGGTTGAGTGGCCTTATACAGCTGGTTGAGTGGTCTTATCCAGCTGTATGAGTGGCATTATCCAGCTGGTTGAGTGGCATTATACAGCTGGTTGAGTGGCATTATACAGCTGGTTGAGTGGCCTTATCCAGCTGGTTGAGTGGCCTTATACAGCTGGTTGAGTGGCCTTATACAGCTGGTTGAGTGGCCTTATACAGCTGGTTGAGTGGCCTTATCCAGCTGGTTGAGTGGCCTTATCCAGCTGGTTGAGTGGTCTTATACAGCTGGTTGAGTGGCCTTATACAGCTGGTTGAGTGGCATTATACAGCTGGTTGAGTGGCATTATCCAGCTGGTTGAGTGGCCTTATCCAGCTGGTTGAGGGGCCTTATCCAGCTGGTTGAGTGGCCTTATACAGCTGGTTGAGTGGCCTTATACAGCTGGTTGAGTGGCCTTATACAGCTGGTTGAGTGGCCTTATCCAGCTGGTTGAGTGGCCTTATCCAGCTCGTTGAGTGGCCTTATACAGCTGGTTGAGTGGCCTTATCCAGCTGGTTGAGTGGCCTTATCCAGCTGGTTGAGTGGCCTTATACAGCTGGTTGAGTGGTCTTATCCAGCTGGTTGAGTGGCCTTATCCAGCTGGTTGAGTGGCCTTATACAGCTGTATGAGTGGCCTTATCCAGCTGTATGAGTGGCATTATCCAGCTGGTTGAGTGGCATTATCCAGCTGGTTGAGTGGCATTATCCAGCTGGTTGAGTGGCATTATACAGCTGGTTGAGTGGCCTTATCCAGCTGGTTGAGTGGCCTTATCCAGCTGGTTGAGTGGCCTTATCCAGCTGGTTGAGTGGCATTATCCAGCTGGTTGAGTGGCCTTATCCAGCTGGTTGAGTGGCCTTATCCAGCTGGTTGAGTGGCCTTATCCAGCTGGTTGAGTGGCCTTATCCAGCTGGTTGAGTGGCCTTATCCAGCTGGTTGAGTGGCCTTATCCAGCTGGTTGAGTGGCCTTATACAGCTGGTTGAGTGGTCTTATCCAGCTGGTTGAGTGGCCTTATCCAGCTGGTTGAGTGGCATTATCCAGCTGGTTGAGTGGCATTATCCAGCTGGTTGAGTGGCATTATACAGCTGGTTGAGTGGCCTTATCCAGCTGGTTGAGTGGCCTTATCCAGCTGGTTGAGTGGCCTTATCCAGCTGGTTGAGTGGCCTTATCCAGCTGGTTGAGTGGCATTATCCAGCTGGTTGAGTGGCCTTATACAGCTGGTTGAGTGGCCTTATCCAGCTGGTTGAGGGGCCTTATCCAGCTGGTTGAGTGGCCTTATACAGCTGGTTGAGTGGCCTTATACAGCTGGTTGAGTGGCCTTATACAGCTGGTTGAGTGGCCTTATCCAGCTGGTTGAGTGGCCTTATCCAGCTCGTTGAGTGGCCTTATACAGCTGGTTGAGTGGCCTTATCCAGCTGGTTGAGTGGCCTTATCCAGCTGGTTGAGTGGCCTTATACAGCTGGTTGAGTGGTCTTATACAGCTGGTTGAGTGGCCTTATCCAGCTGGTTGAGTGGCCTTATACAGCTGGTTGAGTGGCCTTATCCAGCTGGTTGAGTGGCCTTATCCAGCTGGTTGAGTGGTCTTATACAGCTGGTTGAGTGGCCTTATACAGCTGGTTGAGTGGCCTTATACTTATCCAGCTGGTTGAGTGGCCTTATCCAGCTGGTTGAGTGGCCTTATCCAGCTGGTTGAGTGGCCTTATACAGCTGGTTGAGTGGCCTTATCCAGCTGGTTGAGTGGCCTTATACAGCTGGTTGAGTGGCCTTATCCAGCTGGTTGAGTGGCCTTATCCAGCTCGTTGAGTGGTCTTATCCAGCTGGTTGAGTGGCCTTATCCAGCTGGTTGAGTGGCCTTATACAGCTGGTTGAGTGGCCTTATACAGCTCGTTGAGTGGGGTCTTAGTGCCAGCATCGATTTATGGTGGTAAATAGACGGTTCTGAATAATATAAATGAGCTCTCTTGGTATATAGTTTGGTCTACAGCTTATCATGAGGTACTCTACCTCAGGTGAGCAATACCTTTAATATTAGACACCAGCAGTTAATGACAAGAAGACACACACCCTTGCCCCTCGTTTTACCAGACATAGCTACTCTGTCCTGCCGATGCACAGAGACGCCAGCTTCCTCTATATTATCTGTGCAGTCGTTCAGCCACGTCTTGGTGAAACACAAGATATTACAGTTTTTAATGTCCCGTTGGTAGTATAGTCATAATCGTATGTAGTCATCACATGTGTCTTTTCACTGATAAACAGTGATAAATAGTGAAACAGAGAGATTTTCAATGTGAATTCCAGGCTTTCCTAGCAAGTGAGGGAAAATCTACAACCACAAAAAGCTGCACTGATCTCAATTCTTACCCTGGGACCAAGACAGACAGACAGACCAACCAAGACAGACAGACCAACCAAGACAGACAGACTGACCAAGACAGACAGACTGACCAAGACAAACAGACAGACCAACCAAGACAGACAGACTGACCAAGACAAACAGACAGACCAACCAAGACTGACAGACAGACCAACCAAGACTGACAGACACACCAAGACAGACAGACAGACAGACCTACCAAGACAGACAGACCAACCAACCAACCAAGACAGACAGACCAACCAAGACAGACAGACCAACCAAGACAGACAGACCAACCAAGACAGACAGACCAACCAAGACAGACAGACCAACCAAGACAGACAGACCAACCAAGACAGACAGACCAACCAACCAACCAAGACAACAGACCAACCAAGACAACAGACCGACCAAGACAGACAGCCCAGGACATACAGACCGACCAAGACAGACAGCCCAGGACATACAGACCAGCCAAGACAGACAGACAGACAGACAGACAGACCGAGACAGACAGACCAAAACAGACAGACAGGCAGACCGAGACAGACAGACCAAAACAGACAGACCAAAACAGACAGACAGGCAGACCGAGACAGACAGACCGACCAAGACAGACAGACCGACCAAGACAGACAGACCGACCAAGACAGACAGACAGACCGACCAAGACAGACAGACAGACCGACCAAGACAGACAGACAGACCGACCAAGACAGACAGACCGACCAAGACAGACAGACCGACCAAGACAGACAGACCGACCAAGACAGACAGACCGACCAAGACAGACAGACCGACCAAGACAACAGACCGACCAAGACATACAGACCAACCAAGACAGACAGACAGACAGACAGACAGACAGACCAGGACAGACAGACAGACCAAGACAGATAGACAGACCAAGACAGATAGACAGACCAAGACAGATAGACAGACCAAGACAGATAGACAGACCAAGACAGATAGACCAACCAAGACAGATAGACAGACCATGACAGACAGACCATGACAGACAGACCATGACAGACAGACCGACCAGGACAGACAGACCAACCAAGACAGACAGACAGACAGAAAGACCAGGACAGACAGACCAAACAAGATAGACAGACAGACAGACAGACAGACAGACCGACCAAGACAGACCGACCAAGACAGACCGACCAAGACAGACAGACCGACCAAGACAGACAGACCGACCAAGACAGACAGACCGACCAAGACAGACAGACCGACCAAGACAGACAGACCGACCAAGACAGACAGACCTACCAAGACAGACAGACCGACCAAGATATACCTACCAAGACAGACAGACAGACATACCTACCAAGACAGACAGACAGACATACCTACCAAGACAGACAGACAGACATACCTACCAAGACAGACAGACATACCTACCAAGACAGACAGACATACCTACCAAGACAGACAGACATACCTACCAAGACAGACAGACATACCTACCAAGACAGACAGACAGACCTACCAAGACAGACAGACAGACCTACCAAGACAGACAGACAGACCTACCAAGACAGACAGACCCACCAAGACAGACAGACCCACCAAGACAGACAGACCCACCAAGACAGACAGACCCACCAAGACGGACAGACCCACCAAGACGGACAGACCCACCAAGACGGACAGACCGACCAAGACGGACAGACCGACCAAGACGGACAGACCGACCAAGACAGACATACCTACAAAGACAGACAGACCAAAACAGACAGACCAAAACAGACAGACCAAGACAGACAGACCAAGACAGACAGACCAAGACAGACAGACCAAGACAGACAGACCAAGACAGACAGACCAAGACAGACAGACCAAGACAGACAGACCAAAACAGACAGACCAAAACAGACAGACCAAAACAGACAGACACGCCAAGACAGACCGACACGCCAAGACTGACAGACACGCCAAGACAGACCGACACGCCAAGACTGACAGACACGCCAAGACAGACCGACACGCCAAGACTGACAGACCGACCAAGACTGACAGACCGACCAAGACTGACAGACCGACCAAGACTGACAGACCGACCAAGACTGACAGACCGACCAAGACTGACAGACCGACCAAGACTGACAGACCGACCAAGACTGACAGACCGACCAAGACTGACAGACCGACCAAGACTGACAGACCAGCCAAGACAGACAGACCAGCCAAGACAAACAGACCAAGACAACAGACCGACCAAGACAGACAGACCAAGACAGATAGACAGACCATGACAGACAGACCAACCAAGACAGACAGACCAGGACATACAGACCGACCAAGACAGACAGACAGACAGAAAGACCAGGACAGACAGACCAAACAAGATAGACAGACCAACCAAGACAGACCAACCAAGACAGACCAAGACAGACAGACAGACCAAGACAGACAGACAGACCAAGACAGACAGACAGACCAAGACAGACAGACAGACCAAGACAGACAGACCGACCAAGACAGACAGACCGACCAAGACAGACAGACCTACCAAGACAGACAGACCTACCAAGACAGACCGACAGACAGACAGACATACCTACCAAGACAGACAGACAGACCAAGACAGACAGACCAAGACAGACAGACCAAGACAGACAGACCAAGACAGACAGACCCTGACAGACAGACCAAAACAGACAGACCAAAACAGACAGACCAAAACAGACAGACCAAAACAGACAGACCAAAACAGACAGACCAAAACAGACCGACCAAGACAAACAGACCAAAACAGACCGACCAAGACAAACAGACCGACCAAGACAGACAGACCGACCAAGACAGACAGACCGACCAAGACAGACAGACCGACCAAGACAGACAGACCGACCAAGACAGACAGACCGACCAAGACAGACAGACCGACCAAGACAGACAGACCGACCAAGACAGACAGACCGACCAAGACAGACAGACCGACCAAGACAGACAGACCTACCAAGACAGACAGACCTACCAAGACAGACAGACCGACCAAGACAGACAGACCGACCAAGACAGACAGACCGACCAAGACAGACAGACCGACCAAGACAGACCGACATACCGACCAAGACAGACCGACATACCTACCAAGACAGACATACCTACCAAGACAGACATACCTACCAAGACAGACATACCTACCAAGACAGACAGACCAAGACAGACAGACCAAGACAGACAGACCAAGACAGACAGACCAAGACAGACAGACCAAGACAGACAGACCAAGACAGACAGACCAAGACAGACAGACCAAGACAGACAGACCAAGACAGACCGACCAAGACAGACCGACACACCAAGACAGACAGACACACCAAGACAGACAGACACACCAAGACAGACAGACACACCAAGACAGACAGACACACCAAGACAGACAGACACACCAAGACAGACAGACACACCAAGACAGACAGACCAACCAAGACAGACAGACCAACCAAGACAGACAGACCAGCCAAGACAGACAGACCAAGACAACAGACCGACCAAGACAGACAGACAGACCAACCAAGACAGACAGACAGACCGAGACAGTCAGACCAAAACAGACAGACAGGCAGAAAGAGACAGACAGACCAAGACCGACCAAGACAGACAGACCGACCAAGACAGACAGACCGACCAAGACAACAGACCGACCAAGACAGACAGCCCAGGACATACAGACCAACCAAGACAGACAGACAGACAGAAAGATCAGGACAGACAGACCAACCAAGATAGACCAGGACAGCCAGACCAACCAAGACAGACAGACCAAGACAGATAGACAGACCATGACAGACAGACCAACCAAGACAGACAGACAGACAGACAGACCGAGACAGACAGACCAAAACAGACAGACAGGCAGACCGAGACAGACAGACCAAGACCGACCAAGACAGACAGACCGACCAAGACAGACAGACCGACCAAGACAGACAGACCGACCAAGACAGACCGACCAAGACAGACCGACCAAGACAAACAGACACACCAAGACAGACAGACACACCAAGACTGACAGACACACCAAGACAGACAGACACACCAAGACAGACAGACACACCAAGACAGACAGACACACCAAGACAGACAGACCAACCAAGACAGACAGACCAGCCAAGACAGACAGACCAAGACAACAGACCGACCAAGACAGACAGACAGACCAACCAAGACAGACAGACAGACCGAGACAGTCAGACCAAAACAGACAGACAGGCAGAAAGAGAAAGACAGACCAAGACCGACCAAGACAGACAGACCGACCAAGACAGACAGACCGACCAAGACAGACAGACCGACCAAGACAACAGACCGACCAAGACAGACAGCCCAGGACATACAGACCAACCAAGACAGACAGACAGACAGAAAGATCAGGACAGACAGACCAACCAAGATAGACCAGGACAGCCAGACCAACCAAGACAGACAGACCAAGACAGATAGACAGACCATGACAGACCATGACAGACAGACCGACCAAGACAGACAGACAGACAGACAGACCGAGACAGACAGACCAAAACAGACAGACAGGCAGACCGAGACAGACAGACCAAGACCGACCAAGACAGACAGACCGACCAAGACAGACAGACCGACCAAGACAGACAGACCGACCAAGACAACAGACCGACCAAGACAGACAGCCCAGGACATACAGACCAACCAAGACAGACAGACAGAAAGACCAGGACAGACAAACCAACCAAGACAGACAGACCAAGACAGATAGACAGACCATGACAGACAGACCGACCAAGACAGACAGACCAGGACATACAGACCAACCAAGACAGACAGACCAAACAAGATAGACAGACCAAGACAGACAGACCGACCAAGACAGACAGACCGACCAAGACAGACATACCGACCAAGACAGACAGACCGACCAAGACAGACAGACCAGGACATACATACCAACCAAGACAGACAGACAGACAAAGACCAGGACAGACAGACCAAACAAGATAGACAGACCAAGACAGACAGACCAGGACATACAGACCAACCAAGACAGACAGACAGACAGAAAGACCAGGACAGACAGACCAAGAAAAACAGACCAAGACAGACAGACCGACCAAGACAGACCAAGACAGACAGACCAAGACAGACAGACCGACCAAGACAGACAGACCAACCAAGACAGACAGACCTACCAAGACAAACCAAGACAGACAGACCGACCAAGACAGACCGACAGACAGACAGACATACCTACCAAGACAGACAGACATACCTACCAAGACAGACAGACACACCAAGACAGACACACCAAGACAGACAGACCAAGACAGACCAAAACAGACCGACCAAAACAGACCAAAACAGACCGACCAAGACAAACAGACAGACAGAAAGACCAGGACAGACAGACCAACCAAGACAGACAGACCAACCAAGACTGACAGACAGACCAAGACAGACAGACCAAGACAGACAGACCAACCAAGACAGACAGACCAACCAAGACAGACAGACCAACCAAGACAGACAGACAGATAGACCAAGACAGACAGACCAGCCAAGACAGACAGACCAAGACAACAGACCGACCAAGACAGACAGACAGACCAACCAAGACAGACAGACAGACCGAGACAGTCAGACCAAAACAGACAGACAGGCAGACCGAGACAGACAGACCGAGACAGACAGACCGAGACAGACAGACCGAGACAGACAGACCGAGACAGACAGACCGAGACAGACAGACCAAGACAGACAGACCAAGACAGACAGACCAAGACAGACAGACCAAGACAGACAGACCAAGACAGACAGACCAAGACAGACAGACCAAGACAAACAGACCAAAACAGACCGACCAAGACAAACAGACACACCAAGACAGACAGACCAACCAAGACAGACAGACCAACCAAGACAGACAGACCAACCAAGACAGACAGACCAACCAAGAGAGACAGACCAGCCAAGACAGACAGACCAAGACAACAGACTGACCAAGACAGACAGACAGACCAACCAAGACAGACAGACAGACCGAGACAGTCAGACCAAAACAGACAGACAGGCAGACCGAGACAGTCAGACCAAAACAGACAGACAGGCAGACCGAGACAGGCAGACCGAGACAGGCAGACCGAGACAGGCAGACCGAGACAGACAGACCGAGACAGACAGACCGAGACAGACAGACCGAGACAGACAGACCGAGACAGACAGACCGAGACAGACAGACCGAGACAGACAGACCGAGACAGACAGACCGAGACAGACAGACCGAGACAGACAGACCGAGACAGACAGACCGAGACAGACAGACCGAGACAGACAGACCGAGACAAACAGACCAAAACAGACCGACCAAGACAGACAGACACACCAAGACTGACAGACACACCAAGACTGACAGACACACCAAGACTGACAGACACACCAAGACTGACAGACACACCAAGACAGACAGACCAACCAAGACAGACAGACCAACCAAGACAGACAGACCAACCAAGACAGACAGACCAACCAAGACAGACAGACCAGCCAAGACAGACAGACCAAGACAACAGACCGACCAAGACAGACAGACAGACCAACCAAGACAGACAGACAGACCGAGACAGTCAGACCAAAACAGACAGACAGGCAGAAAGAGACAGACAGACCAAGACCGACCAAGACAGACACACACCAAGACAGACAGACCAACCAAGACAGACAGACCAACCAAGACAGACAGACCAACCAAGACAGACAGACCAGCCAAGACAGACAGACCAAGACAACAGACCGACCAAGACAGACAGACAGACCAACCAAGACAGACAGACAGACCGAGACAGTCAGACCAAAACAGACAGACAGGCAGAAAGAGACAGACAGACCAAGACCGACCAAGACAGACAGACCGACCAAGACAGACAGACCGACCAAGACAACAGACCGACCAAGACAGACAGCCCAGGACATACAGACCAACCAAGACAGACAGACAGACAGAGATCAGGACAGACAGACCAACCAAGATAGACCAGGACAGCCAGACCAACCAAGACAGACAGACCATGACAGACAGACCGACCAAGACAGACAGACAGACAGACATACCGAGACAGACAGACCAAAACAGACAGACAGGCAGACCGAGACAGACAGACCAAGACCGACCAAGACAGACAGACCGACCAAGACAGACAGACAGACAGACCGACCAAGACAGACAGACAGACAGACCGACCAAGACAGACAGACCGACCAAGACAGACAGACCGACCAAGACAGACAGCCCAGGACATACAGACCAACCAAGACAGACAGACAGACAGACAGAAAGACCAGGACAGACAGACCAACCAAGATAGACAGACCAGGACCGACAGACCAGGACAGACAGACCAACCAAGACAGACAGACCAAGACAGATAGACAGACCATGACAGACAGACCGACCAAGACAGACAGACCAGGACATACAGACCAACCAAGACAGACAGACCAAACAAGATAGACAGACCAAGACAGACAGACCGACCAAGACAGACAGACCGACCAAGACAGACAGACCGACCAAGACAGACAGACCGACCAAGACAGACAGACCAGGACATACAGACCAACCAAGACAGACAGACAGACAGACAAAGACCAGGACAGACAGACCAAACAAGATAGACAGACAGACCAAGACAGACAGACCAAGACAGACAGACCGACCAAGACAGACAGACCGACCAAGACAGACAGACCAACCAAGACAGACAGACCTACCAAGACAAACCAAGACAGACAGACCGACCAAGACAGACCGACAGACAGACAGACATACCTACCAAGACAGACAGACACACCAAGACAGACACACCAAGACAGACACACCAAGACAGACAGACCAAGACAGACCAAAACAGACCGACCAAAACAGACCAAAACAGACCAAAACAGACCGACCAAGACAGACAGACAGACCGACCAAGACAGACAGACAGACCAGGACAGACAGACAGACAGACAGACAGACAGACCAGGACAGACAGACCAGGACAGACCAGGACAGACCAGGACAGACCAAGACAGACCAAGACAGACCAAGACAGACCGACAGACAGACCGACAGACAGACAGACAGACAGACAGACAGACAGACAGACAGACAGACAGACAGCGGGAAACTGTCATTCAAGGCACGTGGGGCTAAGCTCCACCTGTTTTTAGCCCCACCTGTTTCACTTAAAATGTGTATATATATATACTGTATATTTACAGCGCATTCGGAAATTATTCAGACCCCTTCACTTTTTCCACATGTTATTTTACAGCCTTATTCTACAATTTATGTCACGCCCTGACCTTAGATATCTCTGTTTTTCTTTATATTTTGGTTAGGTCAGGGTGTGACAAGGGTGGGTTACTATAGTTTTTGTATGTCTAGGGTTTTTATATGTCCAGGTGTTTTAGTACATTCTATGTTTTGCGTTTTTATGTTGCCTGATATGGTTCCCAATCAGAGACAGCTGTTTATCGTTGTCTCTGATTGGGGACCATATTTAGGCAGCCCTTTTTTCCCACATTCTGTTGTGGGATCTTGTCTACAGTATCTGTGTGCACACATGTTTCATTTGGTTGTTTGTTGTTTTTGTTCATTGAGTTTAGATTTATTAAAATTATGTGGAACTCTACTCACCCTGCGCCTTGGTCTCATTACGACGAACGTGACAATTGAATTCATGAATTCAAATTCATGTTTTTCCCCTCGTCAATCTACACACAATACCCCATAATGACAAAGTGAAAAACTGGTTTTTAGTATTTTTGCCAATTTATTACAAATAAAAAACGGATATACCTTACTTAAATAAGTATTCAGACCCGTCGCTATGAGACAACTGGAAACTCGAAACTAGGAAATCTCAGACCCCAGTGAGTGCAAGACGACTGGGAACTGTCATCCAACTCGGAATTGTGGGGAACTGGGCCTCTTTCTAGAACTCCGACCTGAAGAGGACTGACGTCATGATTCGACCTTGTCTTGGAAGCACCTTTCATCCATAGAATGCCAGACTTTTGATGACAAAGTTTCATGACAAAATTTGCCCACAAGAAGGAAGCAACACGCTGCCACCTTCCTGTTCAAGTGATCATAGTACAAAAAAGTGAGTCCAAAAATGTGTTGTATGCTGCTGCAGAAATTATGTAATATGCCAGTGAGAAACTGTAGCTTAGAAAGTAATACGAAGTATATTTTGCGTAGTAAGCTGTTCGTAGTCCATGTACCTCACTGTAGTAATTTGGTCCCTTTCCCCCTCATAACTTAGCCTACTATTCTGACTTGGTAGTGCACATGTAGCCTATAGCCTGTTTTAGAGAAATGTCATCATTGAATATTGTAGGAGCTTTCATTGTCTGTTTATATGCCCCCTTTATTTATCCTATGGTTCTGACTTGGTGTCCAGGAAGAATACTGTAAGAACAGCCCATGTTCTGAATGATGTCGCTGTACATTTCAAAATTGCTGAACAAACAGTTATATTGACTACATCCGTTTTAGCTTGCTCATTAATGTCCTAATCGAAATTATGGATTGCCTCTTATCCGCTTGTCATCCCCTTATGCCATAGTTGGTACTTCTCAATTGTCATTAGAAACCACATTTGTTTAAGCTAGTCAGCCATATCAGCTATGTTTTTTTTAAAGGCAGTAAATGAGGCTGAATGAACTGTTTCGCTGCCAGACAAGGCTCCGCTGAAGCCAGGTGTAGCAGTGAAAGGCGTTGGAATTGCTGTTGGGACTCTGCTGTTGGGACAGCTTTATGTAGGCTCTAACAGTTGGTAGGCACTGTTTGTAGACGTTATAGTGCAATTAATGTATGGTTTAGTGTGGTAAGGATTCACTCCATGGTGCTGAAAAGAAAGCTCTGCTGTTGAGACAGCTTTTATGTAGGCCCTAACAGTTTGTGGGCACTGTTTGTCACCATTATTGTTTAGTGGATTTGCTGCCATGAATCAAAAAATAAAATATTGACTTTGCCCCACCAAGATTTCCATGATAAACTCGCCACTGCAGACATACCATATTACTCTGGCTAGCCAGAGCTGCCAACAACGACAGAAACAGAGCTTGTGTCACAAATAGCACCCTATTCCTTTAATAGTGCACTACCGTTGACCAGTAACCATAAGGCTTTGGTCAAAAGTGGTGCACTATGTAGAGAATTGGTTGCCACTTGTGACAGACACAGAGTTATCCTCCCTGCCTGATTGGCCAACGCATCACAATCATGAGACGTAAACATTCCGTGTCAGTTACACAAATCAAACTTGTTCCAAGAATAATCGCAAACTGGGTGGAAAATCTGGTTTGAAATACAGTACTTATTATCACATAATTAATTATACACTGCAGGGCACTTCTAACAAATCTATTTTTGACATTGTTGTAAAAAAATGAAATGACTATGCGTTTGGCTATGATAACGTTTAGTCACACGATAGCTACTACAACTTGCAGAACAGTACAGTGACTGACCATGAAAAAAAAATCTGGATAAATTCTGTACCAATTATTCCATAGCTCTGTCAGCCCACTCACTGTTCACTTATAGTACACAGAGCAGAAAGAACATTAGTGTTGAGGTTTCTGTTTAGTACAGTCCTTATAGTACACGGAGCAGAAAGAACATTAGTGTTGAGGTTTCTGTTTAGTACAGTCCTTATAGTACACGGAGCAGAAAGAACATTAGTGTTGAGGTTTCTGTTTAGTACAGTCCTTATAGTACACGGAGCAGAAAGAACATTAGTGTTGAGGTTTCTGTTTAGTACAGTCCTTATAGTACACGGAGCAGAAAGAACATTAGTGTCGAGGTTTCTGTTTAGTACAGTCCTTATAGTACACGGAGCAGAAAGAACATTAGTGTTGAGGTTTCTGTTTAGTACAGTCCTTATAGTACACGGAGCAGAAAGAAAATTAGTGTTGAGGTTTCTGTTTAGTACAGTCCTTATAGTACACGGAGCAGAAAGAACATTAGTGTTGAGGTTTCTGTTTAGTACAGTCCTTATAGTACACGGAGCAGAAAGAACATTAGTGTTGAGGTTTCTGTTTAGTACATTCCTTATAGTACACGGAACAGAAAGAAAATTAGTGTTGAGGTTTCTGTTTAGTACAGTCAGTAACGGCCTTCTTCCTCCTCTTCTGGGGAGGAGTAGCGAGAAGGATCGGAGGACCAATGCGCAGCGTGGTAAGTGTCCATGACGTTTATTTTAAGATATAAACTGAACACTATGAAAATACAAAACAATAAACGTGAACATGAACGAAACAGTACCGTGTGGCAACAAACACTCACACGGAAACAAACACCCACAACTCAAAAGGCTACCTAAGTATGATTCTCAATCAGAGACAACTAACGACACCTGCCTCTGATTGAGGACCACAGTAGGCTGAACTCAAAACCCCAGCATAGAAAAACACACATAGACTGCCCACCCCAACTCACGCCCTGACCATACTAAATAAAGACAAAACAAAGGACATAAAGGTCGGAACGTGACACAGTCCTTATAGCACACGGAGCAGTAGAATCCTGCTGGTCTCCAATTCCAGACAGGAGATATGTATGTTTTGTTGAGAGACAGGGGATGTTGAAGGTGGCATTAGGACCGGACGGTGGACCTCCTGGGGGAGGTCCTGGAGGAGGCCCTGGAGGAGGCCCTGGAGGAGGCCCTGAGGGAGGCCCTGGGGGAGGTCCTGGAGGAGGTCCTGGAGGAGGTCCTGGGGGAGGCCCTGGATTTGGTCCTGGGGGAGGCCCTGGATTTGGTCCTGGGGGAGGCCCTGGATTTGGTCCTGGGGGAGGCCCGGGAGGAGGCCCTGGGGGAGGTCCTGGAGGAGGCCCTGGATTTGGTCCTGGGGGAGGCCCTGGGGGAGGTCCTGGGGGAGGCCCTGGATTTGGTCCTGGGGGAGGACCTGGGGGAGGTCCTGGGGGAGGCCCTGGATTTGGTCCTGGGGAGGTCCTGGGGAGGCCCTGGGGGAGGTCCTGGGGGAGGTCCTGGAGGAGGCCCTGGGTGAGGTCCTGGAGGAGGCCCTGGGGGAGGTCCTGGAGGAGGCCCTGGGGGAGGTCCTGGAGGAGGCCCTCCTCCAGGGACTCCTCTTTAATTCTGTTATGCATTGAGACAAGACAAGAGAAATAGACACTGTCAGCGGGAATGGAGGTAGGAATGGAGGTAGGAATGGAGGTAGGAATGGAGGTAGGAATGGAGGTAGGAAAGGAGGTAGGAATGGAGGTAGGAAAGGAGGTAGGAAGGGAGCAGAGGAGGTAAGACCAGGGGACTTCTCTTTGATTCTGACCAGGAGAAAAGGATACTAGACAAACTGGGTTAGCAGGGAGAGAGAGGAGGGAGAGTCAAGGACGGATGGAGGGGGAAGGAAGGAGAAAGTGCGATAGAGAAGAGGCGGGAGATAATAAGGCAGAGACATGCCACCTCACGGTTCTAATAATGACACACAGGGGTTATTAGGTTATTACGGTAATTAAAACCCAGCGACGTCTTGATTAGGGTTTTTATTGTAAATAAGCCCCAGATCCAGGCCACATCTTGGTTCTGTTTGAGGAGACAGTAGTGTTGTGGACGTCTGGCAACAACAGAGAGTCAGTCACTAAGGTAACGATTAATGTACCAGGAAAAACAGTTGTTGCTAAGGTGACTGTTAACAGAGCTCTGTATAAACTAATCAATGAGCCGGTAGAGGTTCCTGTCTTTCCCGTTGATTAGATCACACTAATACAGTATGTGAATGTCTCTGTTTCTGTCTGGCTACCTGGCTGTTTGTATATTCTCACGAAATGACAGGGTAAGGATGGGTAGACTTCTAAAGGGTTTTACCTTTGGTCTTGTTACGCAACACCTGCTCTTGTGGGTGGATGTGTATCGGTTTCTTTTTAAATGGACTGATTGATCAATAGATCAATTGATTAGAGAAAACTGATTGGTTTATCTCACCATTTACCTCTGTATTTATAGAAATGGATTGACTAATGTCTGGCTAACATGATTTCTCCCATGTACTGACATCTTATCATGACACAAGGCGAGACCCAGATGCAGACACACAGGAAGCAGATGGTTGGAGTCGTACAATGTTTATTCATCCAAAAGGAGAAGGCAAGAGAATAGTCGTTGACAGGCAAAAAGGTCAAAACCAGTTCAGAGTCCAGGAGGTACAGAGTAGCAGGCAAGCTCGTGGTTAAGGCAGGCAGAATGGTCAGGCAGGCTTGAGGTCAGGGGCAGGCAGAATGGTCAGGTAGGTACAGAGTGGCAGGCAGGCTCAAGGTCAGGGGCAGGCAGAATTGTCAGGTAGGTACAGAGTGGCAGGCAGGCTCGTGGTTAAGGCAGGCAGAATTGTCAGGTAGGAACAGAGTGGTCAGGCAGGCTTGAGGTCAGGGGCAGGCAGAATGGTCAGGCAGGCTTGAGGACAGGGGCAGGCAGAATGGTCAGGCAGGCTTGAGGTCAGGGGCAGGCAGAATGGTCAGGCAGGCGGGTACAAAGTCCAGAAAAGAGGCAAGGGTCTAAACCCGGAAGGTCTGGAAAAAGGAGAATAGCAAAAAGCAGGAGAAAAGGAAAAACTCTGGTTGACTTGGAAAAACATACTAGACAAACTGGCACAGAGGGACAGGAAACACAGGGATAAATACACTGGTACAGAGAGACAGGAAACACAGGGATAAATACACTGGTACAGAGAGTCAGGAAACACAGGGATAAATACACGGGTACAGAGAGACAGGAAACACAGGGATAAATACACTGGTACAGAGAGACAGGAAACACAGGGATAAATACACTGGTACAGAGAGACAGGAAACACAGGGATAAATACACTGGCACAGAGAGACAGGAAACACAGGGATAAATACACTGGCACAGAGAGACAGGAAACACAGGGATAAATACACTGGCACAGAGAGACAGGAAACACAGGGATAAATACACTGGTACAGAGAGACAGGAAACACAGGGATAAATACACTGGTACAGAGAGAAGACCAGGAGGGGGGTGAAGACAATCACAAGGACAGGTGAAAGAGATCAGGGTGTGACACGTCTGTATTTATTGAGACGTATTGACTCTTGTCTAACTAACATGGTTTCTACCATGTACTTGCATCTGTATTTATTAACTGACTTCCCTGGGTAAATAAATGTAAACATTTTTAATGGGGTTGAGGCAAAAATGTTACACCATTCAGGCCCCCAAGGGCTGGAGTTGCCCATCCCTGCTTTAGGCTCAGTGTTAGTGACCTAACTAGGCTCTACAGTGAATGTGCAGACTTGAGTCTCAGCACCAGTAATATTGATGTTTCCAATATTTGTATGGATGCTTTACGTTTCAGTCTCAAACCTTCATCTATCTGCTAAATTAACATACCATTCTGATGATCACATGGATCTGTGAGTCTCAATGAATCATTGCCCGTTCATTAGTTTATCATTATAAAGCTCTTTTTGTCTGGTTAGTAAGGAAGGCCTTTGGGAGGGATGCCTGTATGGTCTGTAAAAGCAGAAGAGAGAGTGTGTGTGTGTGTGTGTGTGTGTGTGTGTGTGTGTGTGTGTGTGTGTGTGTGTGCGTGCGTGCGTGCGTGCGTGTGTGCGTGCGTGCATGCGGGTGTGAAGGTGTGTGGAGTTGATTGTCTGAATCACTGCAAGCATCCCAAATGGCACCCCTATTCCCTATGTAGTGCACTACTTTAGACCAGAACCCATTGGGCTACTTTCGTTTGGGACTCGTGCACTGACTATCAGTCCATTGCCAGCTGCCTGCTTGCGAGTAAATCAATGAAACGCTAACAAACCTGACAATCACTCTATCACTCCTGCAGAATCAACCCTTAAAGTTGGTGGCTCACTTGAAAAGCTGTTAAAAAATGTCTACTCTGACATCATCCACACATACAGTACACAACTCTTCAGTCATGAGAGTAGCCCACTTCCTCTGAACAAAAAGGGAGATTCTTTTTAAACATTTATTTTCATCTCAATATCTAAATAATTTCTCATTAACAATTAAAGGACCTTACTGTGATTGTTTTCAATTAAAAATGTTCAAAAAAAACAAACAAAAACATACTCTTAGCAAAGAGACATTTTGAGAGTGGTGTGAGTAGGGAGAGGACAACTGAAAACTTGATGTTATTGTGCAAAGAGGTTGTGATCTCTCTTTCCTATTGGTTTATTAACTGAGTTACGACTTGGTGATGTCACCATGGAAAGGCCAAAGCTCCACCCCACCAACACAGCTCAAACAGCTCTCAAACTGAAAGGGCAATATCAGAAAACCAAAGTTATGTTGGTCTGTTCAACTAGGAAAAGGCCAAAACAGTATGGGAGGAGTACAAATTGAAGAAGTGGCAGAAACCAAACTACTGGGAGTGCAGCTAGACCACTTCTTATCATGGTCGTCTCAAATAACTAATCTATGGAAAAAAAAAATATTAAAACAGCATGCATAATCAGAAGGATAGCTAAATATTTACCAGGGAAAATCCTTCAGCAAATAACACAGGCATTGGATGAGAGTCAGGTGAACTACTGTTCGGTGGTCTGGGGAAATGCATCATCTAGTGAAGTTAGGAGGCTGCAGAATGCACAGAATAAAGCAGCAAGGGTTGTTTTAAGGTGGAGATATGGTTCTTCTGTTGCAGTCATGCTCAGTGTTCTTGGTTGGTCATCAATCGATAAGATAATTGAAAAAAACATGCTTATTTTATTTCATAATATACATAATTTAAAACGGCCAAGTTCTATTCACAACGGTATTCAGTTGGTAAGAGACAGACATTCCGTAAATACTAGGAATAGATTGTCCACCATCTATGTGTTATCCAGTACTAGGAATAGATTGTCCACCATCTATGTGTTATCCAGACAGAAAAGAGAAATGAGCAAAAGAACATTTCTATTTAGAGCAATAAAGAAATGGAATAAATTAACTGAGCAAACTAGAAACCTTTCAATATATACATTTAAACATTATTTAAAAACAATTTAAATGTAGTATATAGAAATGTTGTGGGACTATAGTAGATGAAGAATATATATATATATATATATATTTTTTTTTAGATTGAGTATTTATTGGGTCATTATGCTAGTGTATTATGTATGTTTGTAATAGTGTGTTATATGTGAAAGTGTGTTTGTATTATAAATTGTATTTTAATGTTCAGGACTCTTGGAAAATTAGTCCAAATGGGGACTAAAAGAGATCCTAATAAAATCTAATCAAATCATAATTTTCACAAAATCTCATGCGTTTTCTATATCACAGTGTATCTATATCACAGTATATCTATATCACAGTATATCTATATCGCAGTATATCTATATCACAGTGTATCTATATCACAGTATATATATACCATAGTGTATCTATATCACAGTATATATATACCATAGTGTATCTATATCACAGTATATCTATAACATAGTGTATCTATAACATAGTGTATCTATATCACAGTGTATCTATATCACAGTGTATCTATATCACAGTGTATCTATATCACAGTGTATCTATATCACAGTATATCTATATCACAGTGTATCTATATCACAGTGTATCTATATCACAGTGTATCTATATCACAGTGTATCTATATCACAGTGTATCTATATCACAGTGTATCTATATCACAGTGTATCTATATCACAGTGTATCTATATCACAGTGTATCTATATCACAGTATATCTATATCGCAGTATATCTATATCACAGTGTATCTATATCACAGTGTATCTATATCACAGTGTATCTATATCACAGTATATATATACCATAGTGTATCTATATCACAGTATATCTATATCGCAGTATATCTATATCACAGTGTATCTATATCACAGTATATATATACCATAGTGTATCTATATCACAGTATATATATACCATAGTGTATCTATATCACAGTATATCTATAACATAGTGTATCTATACCATAGTGTATCTATATCACAGTGTATCTATATCACAGTGTATCTATATCACAGTATATCTATATCACAGTGTATCTATATCACAGTGTATCTATATCACAGTGTATCTATATCACAGTGTATCTATATCACAGTGTATCTATATCACAGTATATATATACCATAGTGTATCTATATCACAGTGTATCTATACCATAGTGTATCTATACCATAGTGTATCTATACCATAGTGTATCTATATCACAGTATATCTATACCTTAGTGTATCTATATCACAGTGTATCTATACCATAGTGTATCTATATCACAGTGTATCTATATCACAGTGTATCTATATCATAGTGTATCTATATCACAGTATATCTATGCCATAATGTGTCTATACCATAGTGCATCAATACCATAGTGTATCTATTCCATAGTGTATCAATACCATAGTGTATCTATTCCATAGTGTATCTATTCCATAGTGTATCTATTCCATAGTGTATCAATACCTTAGTGTATCTATACCATAGTGTCTCTATACCATAGTGTATCTATTCCATAGTGTATCTATTCCATAGTGTATCTATACCATAGTGTATCTATGCCATAGTGTATCTATACCATAGTGTATCAATACCTTAGTGTATCTATACCATAGTGTCTCTATACCATAGTGTCTCTATACCATAGTGTATCTATTCCATAGTGTATCTATTCCATAGTGTATCTATTCCATAGTGTATCTATGCCATAGTGTATCTATGCCATAGTGTATCAATACCTTAGTGTATCTATACCATAGTGTATCTATACCATAGTGTATCTATGCCATAGTGTGTCTATGCCATAGTGTATCTATGCCATAGTGTATCAATACCATAGTGTATCTATACCATAGTGTATCTATACCATAGTGTATCTATACCGTAGTGTATCTATACCGTAGTGTATCTATACCGTAGTGTATCTATACCGTAGTGTATCTATACCGTAGTGTATCTATACCGTAGTGTATCTATACCGTAGTGTATCTATACCGTAGTGTATCTATACCGTAGTGTATCTATACCGTAGTGTATCTATACCGTAGTGTATCTATACCGTAGTGTATCTATACCGTAGTGTATCTATACCGTAGTGTATCTATACCGTAGTGTATCTATACCGTAGTGTATCTATACCGTAGTGTATCTATACCGTAGTGTATCTATACCGTAGTGTATCTATACCGTAGTGTATCTATACCTTAGTGTATCTATACCTTAGTGTATCTATACCGTAGTGTATCTACCGTAGTGTATCCATACCGTAGTGTATCTACCGTAGTGTATCTATACCGTAGTGTATCTACCGTAGTGTATCCATACCGTAGTGTATCTACCGTAGTGTATCCATACCGTAGTGTATCCATACCGTAGTGTATCTATACCGTAGTGTATCTATACCGTAGTGTATCTATACCGTAGTGTATCTATACCGTAGTGTATCTATACCGTAGTGTATCTATACCGTAGTGTATCTATACCGTAGTGTATCTATACCGTAGTGTATCTATACCGTAGTGTATCTATACCGTAGTGTATCTATACCGTAGTGTATCTATACTATAGTGTACATGCAGATGCATAGAAGAGATGTTAGTCTGTTGTGCATCCCAAATGGCTCTTTTCCCTACATAGTGCACTACTTTAGACCAGATTAATACGGTGAATACGGTGTCATTTGGGACGTAGTAGTGTGTTGGTCCTTATCGGATACATTCTTCTTGTCATGTCTGACTAAACATTTGGGACACACACAGAGTGTCTCTACCTATCAGGCACAATGTAATTTACCATCCCCCTGTTAGCTGTTTGTAGAAGATAATTAAATGTATCTGGAGTAATACGAGCAAGTTGGCTATAATACAAAGCTGGGATGAAATTGCGTAACTAATTAGCTCCTTTATTAACTTCCTGGAGTCTTTTCGGACAGGGATGAGTCCCAAATCGTGTATATATATATATATATATATATATATATATATATATATATATATATATATATATGGAATAGGGTGCAATTTGGGATGTCGTCAGGGGAACTAATAAGTTATCAGAGTCCTAGCTTGACTCCCAGACTCGACTGTGTCAGCACTTCAACTTTCAACGAAAACTAAATAAGTCATTATATTAGGCTGTACGAACAGTCCTATCAGATTAAAAGATTAAAAGTTGATTCAGAAGTTTAACGATTTAAAAAATATATATATAACAAAGCCATCTTACGGTTCTCGGTATTGAGTACAGCAATACAATACTTAATATATTGTTTAATAGACACACATTGTGAAGTAATTATTGTGGTGCCGTTAGTAACATAATGTACGAGGTTAATGTGTATACATCAACCATTTACAGGCTCTCTGATCCAGAGAGACTTAAAGGAACAATTAGGGTTAAGTGCCTTGCTCAAGGGCACTTCGAACAGATTTTTCACTTAGTTGACTGAGGGATTCGAACCAGCAACCTTTCGGTTACTGGCTCAATGCTCTTAACCGCTAGGCTACCAGTAGCTTTTCGGGAATGTGTTTGCCTCATCGGAAAATGTTTGATGAGGTTGACACTTCAGTCGGACTGTTCTGTCCATCTGTTTGATGAGGTTGACTCTCCAGTCGGACTGTTCTGTCCATCTGTTTGATGAGGTTGACTCTCCAGTTGGACTGTTCTGTCCATCTGTTTGATGAGGTTGACTCTTCAGTCGGACTGTTCTGTCCATCTGTTTGATGAGGTTGACTCTCCAGTCGGACTGTTCTGTCCATCTGTTTGATGAGGTTGACTCTCCAGTCGGACTGTTCTGTCCATCTGTTTGATGAGGTTGACTCTCCAGTCGGACTGTTCTGTCCATCTGTTTGATGAGGTTGACTCTCCAGTCGGACTGTTCTGTCCATCTGTTTGATGAGGTTGACTCTCCAGTCAGACTGTTCTGTCCATCTGTTTGATGAGGTTGACTCTCCAGATGGACTGTTCTGTCCATCTATTTCATTTTGATGAGGTTGACTCTCCAGTCTGACTGTTCTGTCCATCTGTTTGATGAGGTTGACTCTCCAGTCGGACTGTTCTGTCCATCTGTTTGATGAGGTTGACTCTCCAGTCGGACTGTTCTGTCCATCTGTTTGATGAGGTTGACTCTCCAGTTGGACTGTTCTGTCCATCTGTTTGATGAGGTTGACTCTCCAGATGGACTGTTCTGTCCATCTATTTCATTTTGATGAGGTTGACTCTCCAGTCTGACTGTTCTGTCCATCTGTTTGATGGGGTTGACTCTCCAGTCGGACTGTTCTGTCCATCTGTTTGATGAGGTTGACTCTCCAGTCGGACTGTTCTGTCCATCTGTTTGATGAGGTTGACTCTCCAGTCGGACTGTTCTGTCCATCTGTTTGATGAGGTTGACTCTCCAGTTGGACTGTTCTGTCCATCTGTTTGATGAGGTTGACTCTCCAGTCGGACTGTTCTGTCCATCTGTTTGATGAGGTTGACTCTCCAGTCGGACTGTTCTGTCCATCTGTTTGATGAGGTTGACTCTCCAGTCGGACTGTTCTGTCCATCTGTTTGATGAGGTTGACTCTCCAGTCGGACTGTTCTGTCCATCTGTTTGATGAGGTTGACTCTCCAGTCGGACTGTTCTGTCCATCTGTTTGATGAGGTTGACTCTCCAGTCGGACTGTTCTGTCCATCTGTTTGATGAGGTTGACTCTCCAGTCGGACTGTTCTGTCCATCTGTTTGATGAGGTTGACTCTCCAGTCGGACTGTTCTGTCCATCTGTTTGATGAGGTTGACTCTCCAGTCGGACTGTTCTGTCCATCTGTTTGATGAGGTTGACTCTCCAGTCGGACTGTTCTGTCCATCTGTTTGATGAGGTTGACTCTCCAGTCGGACTGTTCTGTCCATCTGTTTGATGAGGTTGACTCTCCAGTCGGACTGTTCTGTCCATCTGTTTGATGAGGTTGACTCTCCAGTCGGACTGTTCTGTCCATCTGTTTGATGAGGTTGACTCTCCAGTCGGACTGTTCTGTCCATCTGTTTGATGAGGTTGACTCTCCAGTCGGACTGTTCTGTCCATCTGTTTGATGAGGTTGACTCTCCAGTCGGACTGTTCTGTCCATCTGTTTGATGAGGTTGACTCTCCAGTCGGACTGTTCTGTCCATCTGTTTGATGAGGTTGACTCTCCAGTCGGACTGTTCTGTCCATCTGTTTGATGAGGTTGACTCTCCAGTCGGACTGTTCTGTCCATCTGTTTGATGAGGTTGACTCTCCAGTCGGACTGTTCTGTCCATCTGTTTGATGAGGTTGACTCTCCAGTCGGACTGTTCTGTCCATCTGTTTGATGAGGTTGACTCTCCAGTCGGACTGTTCTGTCCATCTGTTTGATGAGGTTGACTCTCCAGTCGGACTGTTCTGTCCATCTGTTTGATGAGGTTGACTCTCCAGTCGGACTGTTCTGTCCATCTGTTTGATGAGGTTGACTCTCCAGTCGGACTGTTCTGTCCATCTGTTTGATGAGGTTGACTCTCCAGTCGGACTGTTCTGTCCATCTATTTCATTTGATGAGGTTGACTCTCCAGTCGGACTGTTCTGTCCATCTATTTCATTTGATGAGGTTGACTCTCCAGTCGGACTGTTCTGTCCATCTATTTCATTTGATGAGGTTGACTCTCCAGTCGGACTGTTCTGTCCATCTGTTTGATGAGGTTGACTCTCCAGTCGGACTGTTCTGTCCATCTGTTTGATGAGGTTGACTCTCCAGTTGGACTGTTCTGTCCATCTATTTCATTTGATGAGGTTGACTCTCCAGTCGGACTGTTCTGTCCATCTGTTTGATGAGGTTGACTCTCCAGTCGGACTGTTCTGTCCATCTGTTTGATGAGGTTGACTCTCCAGTCGGACTGTTCTGTCCATCTGTTTGATGAGGTTGACTCTCCAGTCGGACTGTTCTGTCCATCTGTTTGATGAGGTTGACTCTCCAGTCGGACTGTTCTGTCCATCTGTTTGATGAGGTTGACTCTCCAGTCGGACTGTTCTGTCCATCTGTTTGATGAGGTTGACTCTCCAGTCGGACTGTTCTGTCCATCTGTTTGATGAGGTTGACTCTCCAGTCGGACTGTTCTGTCCATCTATTTCATTTGATGAGGTTGACTCTCCAGTCGGACTGTTCTGTCCATCTGTTTGATGAGGTTGACTCTCCAGTCGGACTGTTCTGTCCATCTGTTTGATGAGGTTGACTCTCCAGTTGGACTGTTCTGTCCATCTGTTTGTTAAAAGGTTTTCCTCTCAACATAGATTTATGGGCCTGCTGTGGAACAGAATGTGATTTGATTAAATTAGATTGATATGGAATATGACAGAAGACAAAAACAACAAATGAAACCACATCCTTAATAGAAAGGGGGCTTGTAAATACTGAATCCCAAATGGCACTCTATTCCCTTTATAGTGCAATATTTCAAGCAGGGCCGACAGGTATCTAATCCAAAGTAGTGCACTATATAGAGAATATGATGCCATTTGTGACACACCCTAAATGTGTTGACCACACACCACCTTCACACACACAGACTCAATACAATTTAAAATGGGATGCCTTTCATAGAGTGTGTTGTTCTCTTGTCATAGCTGCTCTCTGGTCATAGCTGCTCTCCTGTCATAGCTGCTCTCTGGTCATAGCTGCTCTCTGGTCATAGCTGCTCTCTGGTCATAGCTGCTCTCTGGTCATAGCTGCTCTCCTGTCATAGCTGCTCTCTGGTCATAGCTGCTCTCTTGTCATAGCTGCTCTCCTGTCATAGCTGCTCTCTGGTCATAGCTGCTCTCTGGTCATAGCTGCTCTCCTGTCATAGCTGCTCTCTGGTCATAGCTGCTCTCTGGTCATAGCTGCTCTCTGGTCATAGCTGCTCTCTGGTCATAGCTGCTCTCTGGTCATAGCTGCTCTCTTGTCATAGCTGCTCTCTGGGCATAGCTGCTCTCTGGTCTCTATATTTCGAAGTGTTGATCTCTAACTCTGCTCTAGATTTTCTAGGGTAGCTCTCTATCTGGTCTCTAGATTTCCTAGTGTTGATCTCTAACTCTGCTTTAGATTTTCTAGTGTTACTCTCTCTCTATCTGGTCTCTAGATTTCCTAGTGTTACTCTCTCTCTCTATCTGGTCTCTAGATTTCCTAGTGTTGATCTCTCTCTCTATCTGGTCTCTAGATTTCCTAGTGTTACTCTCTCTCTCTATCTGGTCTCTAGATTTCCTAGTGTTGATCTCTAACTCTGCTCTAGATTTCCTAGTGTTGCTCTCTCTCTCTGGTCTCTACATTTCCTATTGTTGATCTCTCTCTCTGGTCTCTACATTTCCTAGTATTGCTCTCTCTCTTTCTCTGCTCTCTAGATTTCCCAATGTTGCTCTCTTTCTCTCTGCTCTCTAGATTTCCCAATGTTGCTCTCTCTCTGGTCTCTAGATATTCTAGTGTTGCCCTCTCTCTCTGGTCTCTAGTTTTCCTAGTGTTGCTCCCTCTCTCTGGTCACTATATTTCCTAGTGTTGCTCTCACTCTCTGGTATTGCTCTCTCTGGTCTCTAGATATTCTAGTGTTGCCCTCTCTCTCTGGTCTCTAGATTTCATAGTGTTGCTCTCACTCTCTGGTCTCTAGATATTCTAGTGTTGCCCTCTCTCTCTGGTCTCTAGATTTCATAGTGTTGCTCTCACTCTCTGGTCACTATATTTCCTAGTGTTGCTCTCTCTGGTTTCTAGATTTCCTAGAGTTGCTCTCTCTCTGGTCTCTAGATGTCCTAGTGTTGCTCTCTCTCTCTGGTCTCTATATTTCCTAGTGTTGCTCTCTCTGGTTTCTAGATTTCCTAGAGTTGCTCTCTCTCTGGTCTCTAGATTTAATAGTGTTGCTCTCTCTGGTTTCTAGATTTCCTAGTGTTGCTCCCTCTCTCTGGTCACTATATTTCCTAGTGTTGCTCTCACTCTCTGGTATTGCTCTCTCTGGTCTCTAGATATTCTAGTGTTGCCCTCTCTCTCTGGTCTCTAGATTTCATAGTGTTGCTCTCACTCTCTGGTCACTATATTTCCTAGTGTTGCTCTCTCTGGTTTCTAGATTTCCTAGAGTTGCTCTCTCTCTGGTCTCTAGATTTCCTAGCGTTGCTCTCTCTGGTTTCTAGATTTCCTAGTGTTGCTCCCTCTCTCTGGTCACTATATTTCCTAGTGTTGCTCTCACTCTCTGGTATTGCTCTCTCTGGTCTCTAGATATTCTAGTGTTGCCCTCTCTCTCTGGTCTCTAGATTTCATAGTGTTGCTCTCACTCTCTGGTCACTATATTTCCTAGTGTTGCTCTCTCTGGTTTCTAGATTTCCTAGAGTTGCTCTCTCTCTGGTCTCTAGATTTCCTAGTGTTGCTCTCTCTCTCTGGTCTCTATATTTCCTAGTGTTGCTCTCTCTGGTTTCTAGATTTCCTAGAGTTGCTCTCTCTCTGGTCTCTAGATTTCCTAGTGTTGCTCTCTCTCTCTGGTCTCTATATTTCCTAGTGTTGCTCTCTCTGGTCTCTATATTTCCTAGTGTTGCTCCCTCTGGTCTCTATATTTCCTAGTGTTGCTCCCTCTCTCTGGTTTCTAGATTTCCTAGAGTTGCTCTCTCTCTGGTCTAGATTTCCTATTGTTGCTCTCTCTCTCTCTTGCCTCTAGATATCCATGTGTTGCTCTTTCTCTCTGGTCTCTAGATTTCCTAGTGTTGATCTCTCTCTCTCTGGTCTCTAGATTTACTAATGTTGCTCTCTCTCTCTCTCTGCCTTGTCTCTAGATGTCCTAGTGTTGGAATCTCTCTCTCTCTGGTCTGTAGATGTCCAACTTTTAGTCTCTCTTGTCTCTATATTTTCTAGTGTTGCTCTCTCACTCTGGTCTCTACATTTCCTATTGTTACTCTCTCTCTCCCTGGTCTCTACATTTCATAGTGTTGCTCTCTCTCTGGTCTCTACATTTCGCAGCATTGCTCTGGCCTAGAAGGCCAGCATCACCTAGTTGTCTCTTCACTCTTGACGTTGAGACTTGTGTTTTGCAGATACTATGTAATGAAACTGCCAGTTGATGACTTGTGAGGCGTCTGTTTATCAAACTAGACATTCTAATGTATTTGTCCTCTTGCCCAGTTGTGCACCGGGGCCTCCGACTGTTCTGTGAAGGGAGTAGTACAAAGCGCTGTACGAGATCTTCAGTTTCTTGGAAATTTTTCGCATGGAATAGCCTTAATTTCTCAGAACAAGAATAGACTGACGAGTTTCAGAAGAATGGTCTATGTTTCTAGCAATTTTGAGCCTGTAATCAAACCCACAAATGCTGATGCTCCAGATACTCAACTAGTCTAAAGAAGGCCAGTTTTATTGCTTCTTTAATCAGTACAACAGTTTTCAGCTGTGCTAACATAATTGCAAAAGGCTTTTCTAATGATCAATTAGCTTTTGAAAATGATAAACTTGAATTAGCTAACACAACGTGCCATTGGAACACAGGAGTGATGGTTGCTGATAATGGGCCTCTGTACGCCTATGTAGATATTCCATTTAAAAATAGTCATTTACAACATTAACAATGTCTACACTGTATTTCTGATCAATTTGATGTTATTTAATTGGACAAAAAAAAATCCTTTCCTTTCAAAAACAAGGACATTTCTAAGTTACCCCAAACTTTTGAATGGTAATGTAATTATTAAAACCCTTACTCAGCACCTTTGGCAGCGATTACATCCTTGAGTATTTTGGGGTATAACGCTACAAGTTTGATACACCTGTTTACTTCTCACATATTTCTCACATACTTCTCACATACTTCTCACATACTTCTCACATACTTCTCACATACTTCTCACAAACTTCTCACAAACTTCTCACAAACTTCTCACAAACTTCTCACATACTTCTCACATACTTCTCACATACTTCTCACATACTTCTCACAAACTTCTCACATACTTCTCACAAACTTCTCACATACTTCTCACATACTTCTCTGAAGATCCTCTCAATCCTCTCCGTTTGGAAGCGTCACTGCACAGCTATTTTCAGGTCTCTCCAGAGATGTTCGATCGGGTTCAAGTCTGGGCTCTGGCTGGACCACTCAAGGACATTCAGAGACTTGTCCCAAAGCCACTCCTGCTTTTTCTTGGTTGTGTGCTTAGGGTTGTTGTCCTGTTGGAAGATGAACCTTCGCCCTAGAGTGAGGTCCTGCGCGCTCTGGAGCAGGTTTTCACCAAGGATCTCTCTGTACTTTGTTCCATTCATCTTTCCCTCGATCCTGACAAGTCTCCCCGTCCTTGCCACTGAAAAACATCTGATGCTGCCAACACCATGATTCACCATAGGGATGGTGCCAGGTTTTCTCCAGACGTGATGCTTGGAATTCAGGCCAAAGAGTTCCATCTTGGTTTCATAAGACCAGAGAATCTTGTTTCTCATGGTCTGAGAGTCCTCTTAGGTGCCTTTTGGAAAACTCCAAGCGGGCAGTCGTGCCTTTTCCTGAAGAGTGGCTTCCGTCTGGCCACTCTACCATAAAGGCCTGATTGGTGGAGTGCTACAGAGATGGTTGTCCTTCCGGAAGGTTCTCCCATCTCCACAGAGGAACTCTGGAGCTCTGTCAGAGTGACCATCGGATTCTTCCTGAACAAGGACCTTCTTCCCTGTTTTCTCAGTTTGACAGGGTGGTCAGCTTTATGAAGAGTCTTTGTGGTTCCAAACTTCTTCCATCTAAGAATGATGGAGGCGACTGTGTTCTTGGGTACCTTCAATGCTGCAGAATTCTTTGGTACACTTCTGCAGATCTGTGCCTCGACCCAATCCTGCCTCAGAGCTCTACGAACAATTCCTTCAACCTAATGGCTTGGTTTTTGCTCTGACATGCACTGTCAACTGTGGGACCTTATACAGACATGTGTGTGCCTTTCCAAATCATGTCCAATCAATTGAATTTACCACAGGTGGACTTGTAGAAACTTCAATGGAAACAGGATCCAACTGAGCTAAATTTCGAGTCTCATAGCAAAGGGTCTGAATACTTATGTAAATAAGTTATTTTCTGTTTTTTATTTGTAATAAATTTGCACACACACACACACACACACACATAAAAAAACATTTTTTGTTTTGTCATTATGGGGTATTGTGTGTAGATTGATGAGGACAAAAATGTATTTAAATCATTTTTAAATAAAGGCTGAAACATAACAAAATGGTGGAAAAGGGAAGGCTTCTGAATAATTTCCGAATCCATTGTATCCTAAGTGGACCTAACAAAGCAGGACAGGCACTCTCAATGCACACACACACACACACACACACACAAAATGTCCCCTCGCAGTTTGTGTGTACCTGCCAGGTTATCGGTTAAAGCACATGTTTCTGTATTCTGCAACTGTCACAAGTTTGGGCCGTGGTTCTCTCTCCCCCTGCATCTTCACTGTAATAGATGAGTTCTTTCATTCTTACATTCTCTCACTACTTTACCCATCACAGCCTCCATTCCTCCCAGTCAGGCCTAATAGAACCCAGTCTTCTTTACCCATCACAGCCTCCATTCCTCCCAGTCAGGCCTAATAGAACCCAGTCTTCTTTACCCATCACAGCCTCCATTCCTCCCAGTCAGGCCTAATAGAACCCAATCTTCTTTACCCATCACAGCCTCCATTCCTCCCAGTCAGGCCTAATAGAACCCAGTCTTCTTTACCCATCACAGCCTCCATTCCTCCCAGTCAGGCCTAATAGAACCCAGTCTTCTTTACCCATCACAGCCTCCATTCCTCCCAGTCAGGCCTAATAGAACCCAGTCTTCTTTACCCATCACAGCCTCCATTCCTCCCAGTCAGGCCTAATAGAACCCAATCTTCTTTACCCATCACATCCTCCATTCCTCCCAGTCAGGCCTAATAGAACCCAGTCTTCTTTACCCATCACAGCCTCCATTCCTCCCAGTCAGGCCTAATAGAACCCAGTCTTCTTTACCCATCACAGCCTCCATTCCTCCCAGTCAGGCCTAATAGAACCCAATCTTCTTTACCCATCACAGCCTCCATTCCTCCCAGTCAGGCCTAATAGAACCCAATCTTCTTTACCCATCACATCCTCCATTCCTCCCAGTCAGGCCTAATAGAACCCAGTCTTCTTTACCCATCACAGCCTCCATTCCTCCCAGTCAGGCCTAATAGAACCCAGTCTGCGCCGCAACTCACATTCACAATGTAGAGCTCTTCTCAACTCTCTATTGGCGTAACAACGTACATGTTGCCAAAGCTTTTGGATATTTACAATATGAAAATAATGAGAATCAAAATTGTCAACGTTACAACAGTAACAACAACAACCAAGGGTCAAAATAACCAACACATTGAAAAATAACAATAAGCATACAGTAGAGGAAATGTGCAGGTCTGTCAGACACTGTCCCTCAACTTATGGCAGGCAGCAATGTAGTGCGTTGCCAACCCACAGCTCTCTGCGTCCTCCCCCAACAGGACAGGTTGCCTACTCTCATCAGAGAGGTCTTTGAAACTTGAATAAGGGTTTCAAATTTGGGGAAATGACACTCTAATTGTTTTATATTTTTCACATGTTGTCAGGAAATGCAGCTCCGTCTCAGGTTCTGCTGTGGTACAGTGGTTGCACAGCCTTTCCTCTACAGGGAGCCAGGTTCTGCTGTGGTACAGTGGTTGCACAGCCTTTCCTCTACAGGGAGCCAGGTTCTGCTGTGGTACAGTGGTTGCACAGCCTTTCCTCTACAGGGAGCCAGGTTCTGCTGTGGTACAGTGGTTGCACAGCCTTTCCTCTACAGGGAGCCAGGTTCTGCTGTGGTACAGTGGTTGCACAGCCTTTCCTCTACAGGGAGCCAGGTTCTGCTGTTGTGCAGTGGTTGCACAGCCTTTCCTCTACAGGGAGCCAGGTTCTGCTGTGGTACAGTGGTTGCACAGCCTTTCCTCTACAGGGAGCCAGGTTCTGCTGTTGTGCAGTGGTTGCACAGCCTTTCCTCTACAGGGAGCCAGGTTCTGCTGTGGTGCAGTGGTTGGACAGCCTTTCCTCTACAGGGAGCCAGGTTCTGCTGTTGTGCAGTGGTTGCACAGCCTTTCCTCTACAGGGAGCCAGGTTCTGCTGTTGTGCAGTGGTTGCACAGCCTTTCCTCTACAGGGAGCCAGGTTCTGCTGTGGTACAGTGGTTGCACAGCCTTTCCTCTACAGGGAGCCAGGTTCTGCTGTGGTACAGTGGTTGCACAGCCTTTCCTCTACAGGGAGCCAGGTTCTGCTGTGGTACAGTGGTTGCACAGCCTTTCCTCTACAGGGAGCCAGGTTCTGCTGTTGTGCAGTGGTTGCACAGCCTTTCCTCTACAGGGAGCCAGGTTCTGCTGTGGTACAGTGGTTGCACAGCCTTTCCTCTACAGGGAGCCAGGTTCTGCTGTTGTGCAGTGGTTGCACAGCCTTTCCTCTACAGGGAGCCAGGTTCTGCTGTGGTGCAGTGGTTGGACAGCCTTTCCTCTACAGGGAGCCAGGTTCTGCTGTTGTGCAGTGGTTGCACAGCCTTTCCTCTACAGGGAGCCAGGTTCTGCTGTTGTGCAGTGGTTGCACAGCCTTTCCTCTACAGGGAGCCAGGTTCTGCTGTTGTGCAGTGGTTGCACAGCCTTTCCTCTACAGGGAGCCAGGTTCTGCTGTTGTGCAGTGGTTGCACAGCCTTTCCTCTACAGGGAGCCAGGTTCTGCTGTTGTGCAGTGGTTGCACAGCCTTTCCTCTACAGGGAGCCAGGTTCTGCTGTTGTGCAGTGGTTGCACAGCCTTTCCTCTACAGGGAGCCAGGTTCTGCTGTTGTGCAGTGGTTGCACAGCCTTTCCTCTACAGGGAGCCAGGTTCTGCTGTTGTGCAGTGGTTGGACAGCCTTTCCTCTACAGGGAGCCAGGTTCTGCTGTTGTGCAGTGGTTGGACAGCCTTTCCTCTACAGGGAGCCAGGTTCTGCTGTTGTGCAGTGGTTGCACAGCCTTTCCTCTACAGGGAGCCAGGTTCTGCTGTTGTGCAGTGGTTGCACAGCCTTTCCTCTACAGGGAGCCAGGTTTTCCTGTGTCTAAGGTTTTATTCAGTAAACATGGTCAAATAGTTAGCCACGGTGTACTGTCGATTTAGGACCAGATAGCACTGCATTTTGCTTTGTGATTGTGCTTGTGTTTCCCAATAAGCAATGTAGTTTTGTTTTGACTGTGTGGTAATTTGGTTTATTCTGATTGATTGGATGTTCTGGTCCTGAGGCTTCAGTGTGTTAGTAGAACAGGTTAGTGAACTCAGCCCCAGGACCAGCTGGATGAGGGGACTCTTTTATTTGCTCAGCTCTTGGCATTGCAGGACTTGGTAATGATATGAGAGGGGGGTCATTGTATTTTAGATGCTTCCAAAACTTAATTGCTCTTTTTTTAGTTTTTATTATTAGTGGATATAGGCCTAATTCTGCTCTGCATGCATTGTTTGTAGTTTTCCTCTGGACTGCATGCAGGGTCTCAATGGGGTGTTTGTCCCATTTGATGAAATCTTGTTTTGCAAGTGGACCCCTCACCTCGCTGCCATGAAGTGCAATTGGTTCAATTACGTATTAAATTAGTTTTAGCCAAATTTTAACAGGTATTTCAATTTGAATTTGCTTTTAAATGGCGAAGATTGCTCTGCGTTCTTTCTCTCTCAGTTCATTCACTGCCTCATTAAGGTGTCCAGTTGAGCTTATTTTAAACCTCAGTAATTGTATTGTGTGCAGTACTCTATATATTTCGTACCAATTCAGAACTTTTGTCTAATTCCCTGAGATATGGATCTTCTCTGGAAAATCATTATTTTAGTCTTTTTGGGGTTTACTGCCAGGGCCCAGGTCTGGCAGTACTGCTCTAGCAGGTCCAGGGTCTGCTGTAGGCCATGTGCTGTGGGTGACAGCAGGCATAGGTCATCTGCGAAGAGTAGGCATTTAACCTCTGAATTGTGGAGAAGAACACCAGAGGCTGAGGATTTTTCTAGAATATTGGCCAATTCGTTGATGTAAATATTGTAGAGTGCAGGGCTCAGATAGCAACCTGGCGAAGGCCCTGCCCCTGGTTAAAGAATTCTGTTATTTTCTTGCCAATTTTAATGCTACACGTATTGCCAGAATACATCCTACACTTAGGATCAAATGAAACAGTTTTAATATTGCCAATTGAAATTTTGCACTAGTGAGTTTGAGCATCTCATTTAAGATGCCATCAGGTCCGCATGCTTTTTTAAATTTGAGAGCCTGAAGTTTCTTATAGAGCTCCTGGTCAGTAATTGGGGACTCCAATGGATTTTGATTGTCATTTATAGCTTTTTCTAATCCATTCAACTTCTCATGAATTTGGTCTCTCTCTCTCTCTCTCTCTCTCTCTCTCTCTCTCTCTCTCTCTCTCTCTCTCTCTCTCTCTCTCTCTCTCTCTCTCTCTCTCTCTCTCTCTCTCATATATATTTAACAGTCTGATGGCCTGCAGATAGGAAGCTGTTTCTCAGTCTCTCGGGTCCCAGCTTTGAAGCAGCTGCACTGTCTCCTTCTAGATGGTAGTGGGGTGAACAGGCCACAGCTTCAGTGGCTGTATTACTAAGACAGACTGTGTTAACACAGTCTAAGTCTGTACTCTACTATATGAGCTATTCATCTTCCATACAGTTGGTGAAGAACTTTAAAAACCCTTTGTTATCCTGATTATGACCTTTGATCCCATTTGTTCCTCTCTGTAAGAGAACGTTACAGACATTGTCGTCAGGAGCCTGTGCTGTGTAGAGTAGATTACAGTATGTAGCCAATCACAATGTTCTGAATATGTCCATGCTTCAAGATGTAGATTCAAAATGTTCAATTTGAATGTGATTTGATCCCAGGGTGTGAAGAATAGATTGATGGTGAATGTGAGGATTAATCATTTAAATAAATATTATGATGCTGAAAAAGCAGGTACCGTAAGTCCAGTACAGTCCTCGTCAATTAAATTTAAAAAACCACAACAACGCTCAAGTGGGGGAAGAAATTGTTTGACAGGAGGAAATGTCTTCCCCAGCAGCAAAAGCATCTGTAGTTACAGCCAGCAGGCTTCAGGCGGTTTGTGTCCAATCCATCTGGGGCAGAGGTCATGGGTGGCAGACCACGGAGAACCAAGCCTTCAGCTGCCCTCTGACAAACAACAGTCTTTAATCAGTACTGGACTGTGTCAGTTGATGAGAGTAGTTGACATGGAGAGAACAGCCCTGGTCGGGGTTGGGGATGTCAAGCCGGTTTGATGTAGTATCAGGAAGGAATCCAACGGTGGGGAATGTTAAAATATCCTTTGTGTTATATTTCTTAAGGCACCCGGCTCTAATGGAATTTAGATCAAAGATTCAGAATCCACTCAGGATGGTACTGCGTTCTGGAAGCAGAAGCATGTCCTTGATGCCCTCAACAGTCAGCTTTAATAAAATGATATTCACACCACTTACACCACACACACAAAGACCTGTGGCTTATGGTTCCAAATTGAATGTGGAACATTCCATTGACTTTAAATATGGGGGTGATGGCACGTGTGATGCCCATGAAATAATGTTTTGGTCCTGTGAAATGATGAGAGCAGGATTTAATACACTGTGACACAGCTGTTCTTTATACTGTCTACACCACCAAAGATCTAGTCTTTACAGAATAAAACCACCCCCAATCTAGTCTTTATGGAATAGAACCACCGCTGATCTAGTTTTTATCGAATAGAACCACCACTGATCTGGTCTTTATAGAATAGAACCACCACCTATCTAGTCCTTATAGAATAGAACCACCACCGATCTAGTCTTTATAGAATATAACTACCACTGATCTAGTCTTTATCAAATAGAACCACCACCTATCTAGTCCTTATAGAATAGAACCACCACTGATCTAGTCTTTATCAAATAGAACCACCACTGATCTAGTCTTTATAGAATAGAACCACCACAGCCATATTACTCAGCAGGTATGCCTTAATTGTCTGATAGACAGCAATTTTATGTTCTTAATTCAGTGGCATACAGTGTGTGATTCCTTCCTTCCTTAATTCCTTCCTTTATTTATTTATTTATTCCTTCTTTCCTTCCTTCCTTCCTCTCAGTGATCTCATGATAGTATTGTTGCACGGGGCTCTGCTTCTCGGTGATATCATGATTGTATTGTTGCACGGGGCTCTGCTTCTCAGTGATATCATGATTGTATTGTTGTATGGGGCCCTCAGTGATATCATGATTGTATTGTTGCATGGGGCTCTGCTTCTCAGTGATATCATGATTGTATTGTTGTATGGGGCCCTCAGTGATATCATGATTGTATTGTTGCATGGGGTTCTGCTTCTCAGTGATATCATGATTGTATTGTTGTATGGGGCTCTCAGTGATACCATGATTGTATTGTTGCATGGGGTTCTGCTTCTCAGTGATATCATGATTGTATTGTTGCATGGGGCTCTCAGTGATATCATGATTGTATTGTTGTATGGGGCTCTCGGTGATATCATGATTGTATTGTTGTATGGGGCCCTCAGTGATATCATGATTGTATTGTTGCACGGGGCTCTGCTTATCAGTGATATCATGATTGTATTGTTGCACGGGGCTCTGCTTCTCAGTGATATCATGATTGTATTGTTGTATGGGGCCCTCAGTGATATCATGATTGTATTGTTGCATGGGGCTCTGCTTCTCAGTGATATCATGATTGTATTGTTGCATGGGGCTCTGCTTCTCAGTGATATCATGATTGTATTGTTGCATGGGGCTCTGCTTCTCAGTGATATCATGATTGTATTGTTGCACGGGGCTCTGCTTCTCAGTGATATCATGATTGTATTGTTGCATGGGGCTCTGCTTCTCAGTGATATCATGATTGTATTGTTGCATGGGGCTCTGCTTCTCAGTGATATCATGATTGTATTGTTGCATGGGGCTCTGCTTCTCAGTGATATCATGATTGTATTGTTGCATGGGGTTCTGCTTCTCGGTGATATCATGATTGTATTGTTGCACGGGCTCTGCTTCTCAGTGATATCATGATTGTATTGTTGCACGGGCTCTGCTTCTCAGTGATATCATGATTGTATTGTTGCACGGGCTCTGCTTCTCAGTGATATCATGATTGTATTGTTGCACGGGCTCTGCTTCTCAGTGATATCATGATTGTATTGTTGCATGGGGCTCTGCTTCTCAGTGATATCATGATTGTATTGTTGTATGGGGCTCTCAGTGATATCATGATTGTATTGTTGCACGGGCTCTGCTTCTCAGTGATATCATGATTGTATTGTTGCACGGGCTCTGCTTCTCAGTGATATCATGATTGTATTGTTGCACGGGCTCTGCTTCTCAGTGATATCATGATTGTATTGTTGCACGGGCTCTGCTTCTCAGTGATATCATGATTGTATTGTTGTATGGGGCTCTCAGTGATATCATGATTGTATTGTTGCATGGGGCTCTGCTTCTCAGTGATATCATGATTGTATTGTTGTATGGGGCTCTCAGTGATATCATGATTGTATTGTTGCACGGGGCTCTGCTTCTCAGTGATATCATGATTGTATTGTTGCACGGGGCTCTGCTTCTCAGTGATATCATGATTGTATTGTTGCATGGGGCTCTGCTTCTCGGTGATATCATGATTGTATTGTTGCATGGGGCTCTGCTTCTCAGTGATATCATGATTGTATTGTTGCATGGGGCTCTGCTTCTCAGTGATATCATGATTGTATTGTTACATGGGGCTCTGCTTCTCGGTGATATCATGATTGTATTGTTGCACGGGGCTCTGCTTCTCAGTGATATCATGATTGTTTTGTTGCCTGATGCTCTCAGTGATATCATGATTGTATTGTTGCATGGGGCCCTCAGTGATATCACGATTGTATTGTTGTATGGGGCCCTCAGTGATATCATGATTGTATTGTTGTATGGGGCTCTCAGTGATATCATGATTGTATTGTTGTATGGGGCTCTCAGTGATATCATGATTGTATTGTTGTATGGGGCTCTGCTTCTCAGTGATATCATGATTGTATTTTTGCATGGGGCACTGCTTCTCAGTGATATCATGATTGTATTGTTACATGGGGCCCTCGGTGATATCATGATTTTATTGTTGCATGTGGCTCTGCCTCTCAGTGACATCATGATTTTATTGTTACATGGGGCTCTCAGTGATATCATGATTGTATTGTTGTATGAGGCTCTCAGTGATATCATGATTGTATTGTTACATGGGGCCCTCAGTGATATCATGATTTTATTGTTGCATGTGGCTCTGCCTCTCAGTGACATCATGATTGCATTGTTACATGGGGCCCTCAGTGATATCATGATTGTATTGTTGTATGGGGCTCTGCTTCTCAGTGATATCATGATTGTATTGTTGTATGAGGCTCTCAGTGATATCATGATTGTATTGTTGCATGTGGCCCTCAGTGATATCATGATTGTATTGTTGCATGTGGCTCTGCCTCTCAGTGACATCATGATTGTATTGTTACATGGGGCCCTCAGTGATATCATGATTGTATTGTTGTATGGGCTCTGCCTCTCAGTGACATCATGATTGTATTGTTACATGGGGCCCTCAGTGATATCATGATTGTATTGTTGTATGGGCTCTGCCTCTCAGTGACATCATGATTGTATTGTTACATGGGGCCCTCAGTGATATCATGATTGTATTGTTGTATGGGCTCTGCCTCTCAGTGATATCATGATTGTATTGTTACATGGGGCTCTGCCTCTCAGTGACATCATGATTGTATTGTTACATGGGGCCCTCAGTGACATCATGATTGTATTGTTACATGGGGCTCTCAGTGATATCATGATTGTATTGTTGCATGGGGCTCTGCTTCTCAGTGATATCATGATTGTATTGTTACATGGGGCTCTGCCTCTCAGTGACATCATGATTGTATTGTTACATGGGGCCCTCAGTGACAACATGATTGTATTGTTACATGGGGCTCTCAGTGATATCATGATTGTATTGTTGCATGGGGCTCTGCTTCTCAGTGATATGCTGCCATGAGTGTGTACATAATGCGTATCTTCCCATTGTGCCAAGTTCCAGCGAAGTAGAATGCAGGAAACCCTGCAAATTATGTTCTGGGTTTCAGCGTTGTTTTCCCATTCTAATAAATGTCGTCTTTGCATCAGTGTAAATGTGGCCATTCCGAACAGTTTTTCTAACTCATCACATAAGCAGTGATGGAGCTGTTCAACTTAATCAGTAGCTGCCAGAGAAATGTTACACCCAACATTATGTTGTTGTGCCCAGGCCAGTTCAGCCAGCTCCGCCTGGGCCAGGATTCACGCCAGTTCAGCCACCTCCGCCTGGGCCAGGATTCAGGCCAGTTCAGCCACCTCCGCCTGGGCCAGGATTCACGCCAGTTCAGCCACCTCCGCCTGGGCCAGGATTCAGGCCAGTTCAGCCACCTCCTCGTAGGCCAGGATTCAGGCCAGTTTAGCCACCTCTGCCTGGGCCAGGATTCAGGCCAGTTCAGCCACCTCCGCCTGGGCCAGGATTCAGGCCAGTTCAGCCACCTCCTCGTAGGCCAGGATTCAGGCCAGTTCAGCCACCTCCTCGTAGGCCAGGATTCAGGCCAGTTCAGCCACCTCCTCGTAGGCCAGGATTCAGGCCAGTTCAGCCACCTCCTCGTAGGCCAGGATTCAGGCCAGTTCAGCCACCTCCTCGTAGGCCAGGATTCAGGCCAGTTCAGCCACCTCCTCGTAGGCCAGGATTCAGGCCAGTTCAGCCACCTCCACCTGGGCCAGGATTTAGGCCAGTTCAGCCACCTCCTCGTAGGCCAGGATTCAGGCCAGTTCAGCCACCTCCTCGTAGTCCAGGATTCAGGCCAGTTCAGCCACCTCCGCCTGGGCCAAGATTCAGCCACCTCTGCCTGGGCCAGGATTCAGCCACCTCTGCCTGGGCCAGGATTCAGCCACCTCTGCCTGGGCCAGGATTCAGCCACCTCTGCCTGGGCCAGGATTCAGCCACCTCTGCCTGGGCCAGGATTCAGCCACCTCCGCCTGGGCCAGGATTCAATCCGATAGCTCTTTGTCAGCAACGTGCCTTTTTGAAGGCAACTTCTGATTGAGTCTGCAGCATTGGAAGTATATCCCATCGCTGGTGGTCCCTATAATTGTTTGGGTGTGGAACACCCCAGGGTGAATCAGCAGTTCAATTATGACCATGAATCACAACAGTAGTCCTGTGTTGACAGACTGACTCCTCGTCTCCTCTCTTGTTACAGTACTGTACCTCTGTCTGGCAATTAACCGCACAGGCTCTATGACCCACACTGAGCTTTTAGTACTGTACCTCAGTCTGGCCTTGGTTGACCTCAGAGCAGCAAGCTGATGCTGATGCTGATTTCTACCGGTCTAGCCCTTCATTACTGTCCCAAATGGTCCCCTATAAAGTATACTACTTTTGACAAGGGCCCATAATGCACTATGTAGGTAATAGGGTGTCATTTGGGACAGAGCACATGAGTTTGAGGATGCTGACTTCCCCTGGTCTAACCCGTTGACTTTGGGACAGGAGGAGAGTGGACCACTGTAGCAACGAACGGAAGAAAAAAAAAATCTGAATCAACGACAACAGCTTTCAGCAAAAACTGTTTGAAGCATAGACCTTTGTATTGTGTAGTGGTTACCAGCACCAGATCAACACAGCCCAAACAACATAAAACGCCTCAGAAATGACTTGCTGCAAAGATATAGATTGTCTGCCACTGTTATCAAATCTGGTTTCTCATTTAACCTGTACTGTTAATTATCAGTGTGGCTCATATAACCTTTAGTGTTCACTGTCAGTGTGGCTCATAGAACCTGTAGTGTTGATTATCAGTGTAGGTCATAGAACCTTTAGTGTTCACTGTCAGTGTGGGTCATAGAACCTTTAGTGTTCACTGTCAGTGTGGGTCATAGAACCTTTAGTGTTGATTATCAGTGTGGGTCATAGAACCTGTATTGTTCACTGTCAGTGTGGCTCATAGAACCTGTATTGTTCACTGTCAGTGTGGGTCATAGAACCTTTAGTGTTGATTATCAGTGTGGGTCATAGAACCTGTATTGTTCACTGTCAGTGTGGCTCATAGAACCTGTATTGTTCACTGTCAGTGTGGCTCATACCGTCCCACTGCATTGCACCTGACACTGAAGCCCAAGAATCAAGCATCAAACACACACACACACACACACACACACATAAACAGACACACACACACACAGAGACACACACACAATAAATCAGTGAGATTGGATTGGTCATTTGGCTGCAGAGTACCCTCTCGCGCCCCTTCCTCATTCAGTCTCCCTCGTTGGCTCTCATTCTTCCCTGTCCGTCTTTAGGAGCCTCCTTCCTCTCATCACCTTCATCACAGCCATCTTGCCAGGGTCCTATAGTGAACTGACTAGAGCTCAAGGTTAAATCCTATTTCTTTGTTTCATTTCTCTCTTCACCTTTTTTTGCTCTCAAGTTAAATCTGGAATAAAACCGTATGGAATTATCTAGAAATTCACGGGATAAACATGTATTTGGGTTTTAATGTTGCAGTACAAGGAGGGTTATAAATCCTGATTTTAGAGTCTCTCAACTATATATAAACAGAGTACACGTTGTCATGGGGATTCATCAATAAATGCTTCCTATGTAAACAGAGTACACGTTGTCGTGGGGATTCATCAATAAATGCTTCCTATGTAAACAGAGTACACGTTGTCATGGGGATTCATCAATAAATGCTTCCTATGCAAACAGAGTACATGTTGTCATGGGGATTTATCCTCCTCCTGTGAAACATGATCTTGGTCTGAGCTTTAGGTCATCTATAAAATGACCTACGCCTTATAAAAAATGTCCTGCATGTTCTCGTGTAAATGGAATGTTCCTCAGGTAAATGTCTTGTCTGGTCAAAAGTAATGCACCATACAGGGGAAAAGGCTGCCACTTGGGACTCTACCGTCTTAGATGAGGAAGTGTATCAGAAAGCACCAATGACAGGACATCTCAGCACGACAGTCACTCACTAATATAGAAAATATGATGGGAGAAACGGTAGCAAATTCCACTGTCAATTCATGTAGAGAGAGGGATGAATCCTCGAGTGAGTGATGTCATGCCTGGAGCTTCTGGAGCCGAGATATGGAGGGTTTATAGAGTGACTGTGTGCATTCACAGGGATGAGAGCCCCAAATGTCTGTATGTGAGCATAATGATTATTTGTTGCAAATAAAACACTATAGATTAAAAATGTTAAATTAAGTCAAGGAAGCTCTTTGAACTACTTATAAATAGATGGATCTAGAGCTGTTTTTATACAAATCATTTTGTGAGGTTACGTTGAGAGTGATAAAGTTAGAGACGTAGAAATATCGTAGCCCCTCCAAAACAATGCTAACCTATGTTAGAGTAGTGGTGAGAGGTTAGCATGTCTTGAGGGTATGATATGAAATGCTAACCTCCCCTGTTATTGTAATGGTGAGAGGTTAGCATGTCTTGGGGGTATGATATAAAATGCTAACCTCCCCTGTTATTGTAATGGTGAGAGGTTAGCATGTCTTGGGGGTATGA
The DNA here is from genome assembly GCF_036934945.1 of Oncorhynchus masou masou. Classification (NCBI taxonomy): domain Eukaryota; kingdom Metazoa; phylum Chordata; class Actinopteri; order Salmoniformes; family Salmonidae; genus Oncorhynchus; species Oncorhynchus masou. The sequence continues at coordinate 48,954 of NW_027016830.1, forward strand.
TATAACATGCTAACCTCCCCTGTTATTGTAATGGTGAGAGGTTAGCATGTATTGGGGTATGATATAAAATGCTAACCTCTGTTAGGATAATGGTGAGAGGTTAGCATGTCTTGGGGGTATGATATAAAATGCTAACCTCTGTTGGGTAATGGTGAGAGGTTAGCATGTCTTAGGGGTATGATATAAAATGCTAACCCCTGTTATTGTAATGGTGAGAGGTTAGCATGTCTTAGGGGTATGATATAAAATGCTAACCCCTGTTACTGTAATGGTGAGAGGTTAGCATGTCTTGGGGGTATGATATAACATGCTAACCTCCCCTGTTATTGTAATGGTGAGAGGTTAGCATGTATTGGAGTATGATATAAAATGCTAACCTCTGTTATGGTAATGGTGAGAGGTTAGCATGTCTTGGGAGTATGATATAAAATGCTAACCTCTGTTAGGGTAATGGTGAGAGGTTAGCATGTCTTGGGGGTATGATATAAAATGCTAACCTCTGTTGGGTAATGGTGAGAGGTTAGCATGTCTTAGGGGTATGATATAAAATGCTAACCCCTGTTATTGTAATGGTGAGAGGTTAGCATGTCTTAGGGGTATGATATAAAATGCTAACCTCTGTTAGGGTAATGGTGAGAGGTTAGCATGTCTTGGGGGTATGATATAACATGCTAACCCCCCCTGTTATTGTAATGGTGAGAGGTTAGCATGTCTTGGGGGTATGATATAAAATGCTAACCTCTGTTATTGTAATGGTGAGAGGTTAGCATGTCTTAGGGGTATGATATAAAATGCTAACCTCTGTTAGGGTAATGGTGAGAGGTTAGCATGTCTTAGGGTATAATATTTGTGCGTCTGTAATTTTCTCACTCATCATTATTCACGATTCAGTCAGGATTATCCGTAATCATGTGTAGCACATTCATGTTCAGAAACATGTGTAGCATCCACATTCATGTAGTAGTGTTCAGAAACATGTTCTATTCTTAATGTACAATAAAAGTGACTCCAAAATGACACCACACATGATATAACATTAATTTCTATTGGGAACAACACAATCTGAAACACTCGGAATATGGGAACAACTAACTTTACGGCTAACTTTTTACTACTTTAATACATAAGTGAATTTATCCCAATACATTTGGTCCCAAAAAAGGGGGAGACTATGTACAAAAAGTGCTGTAATTTCTAAATGGTTCACCCGATATGGATGAAAACTACACTTCCACCTCAGTCATAGTATAATTTCAAATCTAGAATGCTGGAGTACAAAACAACCCTAAAGGAGTGATTCCTTCCTGCTCCGCCATAGGATAATAGATATAACTATATAATGTCGAGGATTAAACTTCAAACTGCAAACTGCAACAACAACGAAAAACGCAAACTTCTCCACAACATAAAAAGAGATTCTACAAGGACTTTTCCTCCGGTTTGCTTTCTTTGTGCAAGTCCTTTCTTTGTGCAAGTCAATCACTCTGTTACCCTTGGATTGTTACCCTTGGATTGTTACCCTTGGACTGGCAGAGAATTGTATGTTTTGTCTGATGAGCAAGACATATATATACTGGGGGGTAAATGGAATGATGATGTCGTCAAGGCCTCGGTCCAGGACAATGCTGCCTCTGTCTGTTCGCTCATATTACTGGGCCTGGATAGAAAAACAAGCTGATGGGATAGGATACAGTATCTCTCTCACTCTTTCTCTCACTCTCTCTCTCTCTCGCTCTAATGTACTGTGAAATCTTTCAAAGGTGCTACTTTGAAATCGGAGCTCAATTTTCAGAAGGAGATGAGCTGTTAAAGCACAAAATATGACCACGTGAAGGCAGGGGATGGGGGGGATGAAACATAATGCCATTATGGTTAACCTGGAATATGACATGGAGATGGGGGCAGACCCTGTACCTAATACACAGAGAGAGACAGGGAGAGAGAGACAGAGACAGAGACAGAGACAGAGAGAGAGAGGGAGAGAGAGAGAGAGAGAAAGACAGAGAGAGCGAGAGACAGAGAGAGAGACAGGGAGACAGAGACAGAGACAGAGACAGAGACAGAGAGATAGAGACAGAGTATACAGAAGCATTAAAACCTGTTGGGACTCTAGCAGTATTTTCATTTTTGGAAAAAAACATTCCCGTTTTAAACGGGATATTTTGTCAAGACAAGATGCTAGAATATGCATATAATTGACAGCTTTGGATAGAAAACACACTAACGTTTCCAAAACTATAAAGATATTGTCTGTGAGTATAACAGAACTGATGTTGCAGGCGAAAGCCTGAGAAATCCAATCCGGAAGTGCCCCATATTTTGAAAGCGCTGCGTTCCAATGATTCCCTATTGAGCTTTGAATGTCCTATCAACGAGCTTACGCTTTCTATGTATTCCCCAAGGTGTCTACAGCATTGTGACGTAGTTTTACGGCATTTATGTTGAAGAATAGCTGTAGGTGGCTACATTGCGTAAGTGGTCACATGATGACTCCCAGGGTGTCTCTCCTGTAAAATACAGAGGTAGCCATTACTCCAATCGGTCCTACTGAAAAACTAATTGTCCCGACGGATATATTATTGAATAGATATTAGAAAAACACCTTGAGGATTGATTCTAAACAACGTTTGCCATGTTTCTGTCGATATAATGGAGCTAATTCGGAATATTTTTCGGGCGTTGTCGTGACCGCAATTTCCGGGCGATTTCTCAGCCAAACGTGAAGAACAAACGGAGCTATTTTGCCTACAAAAATAATATTTTTGGAAAAAATGACTTTTGGCTATCTACCTGGGAGTCTTGTGAGTGAAAACATCCAAAGATCATCAAAGGTAAACGATTTAATTTGATTGCATTTCTGATTTTCGTGACAAGGTTGCCTGCTGCTAGCAGGGCATAATTCTGTGCTAGGCTATCGATAAACTTACACAAATGCTTGTCTAGCTTTGGCTGTAAATCTGTGATGACAGGGTGATTAACAAAAGGCTAAGCTGCGTCTCAATATATTTAATTTGTGATTTTCATGAATAAGAATATTTTCTAGGGATATTTATGTCCGTTGCGTTATGCTAATTAGTTTCAGGCGATGATTACGCTCCCGCATGTGGGTTTGGGAGTCACAAGAAGTTGGGTGGCCAGGCCAAAGCTGTACTCTGTACTATGTAGACATGGATGGGATAGATGGAATAAGAGGCTGGGGAACAGCATGATGAGCGCAATGAGGGGGCTGGAGGGCATGGTCTCTGGCGGGCAGGGGATCTGGGGGGTAGGGGATCTGTGGGGCTGGAGGGGCAGGTCATCTGGAGGGCAGGGGTTCTGGGAGGGCTGGATGTGCTGGAGATCTGGGGGCTGGAGGGAGATCTGGGGGGCAGGTGATATGGGGCGCAGGGGATCTGGGGGCTGGAGGGGCAGGTGATCTATGGGGCTGAGGGAAAGGTGATCTGGGGGGCAGCTCCCATTCTACAATACTTTCCTCAAGCAAAAACCATGCAAGTCCAGCAATTCTATAGAGATTCTATGGAGTGTTTATTTAGTGTGTTAGTGTAATATCTGTGCTCCTCAGAGGAGGAAGGGGGGGACAATCCCACTCAGTGAATTTAAGAAACATAAAATATTGTAACATTTTGAAAAGTTTTTCGATAAGATAAAACTATACTAAATATAATCCCATCACCAAATAACTGATTAAAACACACTGTTTTGCAATGAAGGTCTACAGTAGCCTGAACAACACTCTGCAGGCTAGCACCATGGTGTAGCCGGAGGACAGGAAGCTTCCGTCCTCCTCTGGGTTCATTAACTTCAATACAAAACCTAGTAGGCTCTTGGTTCTCACCTACTTCAATAGACTTACACAGTAATTATGACATTTACATTACATTTACATTTAAGTCATTTAGCAGACGCTCTTATCCAGAGCGACTTACAAATTGGTGAATTCACCTTCTGACATCCAGTGGAACAGCCACTTTACAATAGTGCATCTAAATCATTAAGGGGGGGTGGTGAGAAGGATTACTTATCCTATCCTAGGTATTCCTTGAAGAGGTGGGGACTTCCGGACAACTTCCGGAGCACGTCCTCCAACCTATCAGAGCTCTTGCAGTATGTACAGACATCGTCTCTATCCAATAAAAGGATCAGAGAAAGAACCTCGTACCACATGTGTGATTTAGAAGATTGGTGAGTTGGTGACATTGTTGGACAGATTGAGAGATTGAGATAGTGAATGGTGATCGTGATCTTCCTGTAGGTCCATTTCCTGCTATCTAGTGGACATTTTGCTCAATTGCTCTCAGCTATGTTTAGACACTTCAGGCGCCGACAGAGATGGCCGCCTCGCTTCGCTTTCCTAGGAAACTACGCAGTTTTTTTTTTATGTGTTATTTCTTACATTGGTACCACAGGTCATCTTAGGTTTCATTACATACAGTCGAGAAGAACTACTGAATATAAGAGCAGCGTCAACTCACCATCAGTACGACCAAGAATATGACTTTCGCGAAGCAGGTCCTGTGTTCTGCCTTTCACCCAGGACAACGGAATGTATCCCAGCCGGCGACCCAAAAAAACGACTTCGTAAAAGAGGGAAACGAAGCGTTCTTCTGGTCAGACTCCGGAGACGGGCACATCGCGCACCACTCCCTAGCATACTTCTCGCTAATGTCCAGTCTCTTGACAACAAGGTTGATGAAATCCGAGCAAGGGTAGCATTCCAGAGGGACATCAGAGACTGTAACGTTCTTTGCTTCACGGAAACATGGCTCACTCACGAGACGCTATCGGAGTCGGTGCAGCCAGCTGGTTTCTCCACGCATCGTGCCGACAGAAACAAACATCTTTCTGGTAAGAAGAGGGGCGGGGGCGTATGCTTTATGGTTAACGAGACATGGTGTGGCACATCAACATAGAGGAACTCAAGTCCTTCGGTTCACCTGATTTAGAATTCCTCACAATCAAATGTTGACCGCATTATCTACCAAGGGAATTCTCTTCGATTATAATTACAGCCGTATATATTCCCCCCCAAGCAGACACATCGATGGCTCTGAACGAACTTTATTTGACTCTTTGCAAACTGGAATCCACATATCCTGAGGCTGCACTCATTGTAGCTGGAGATTTTAACACGGCTAATCTGAAAACAAGACTCCTTAAATTGTATCAGCATATCGATTGCGCAACCAGGGTTGGTAAAAACTTGGATCATTGCTATTCTAACTTCTGCGATGCATATAAGGCCCTCCCCCGCCCTCCTTTTGGAAAAGCTGACCACGACTCCATTTTGTTGCTCCCTGCCTACAGACAGAAGCTAAAACAAGAAGCTCCCGCGCTGAGGTCGGTTCAACGCTGGTCCGACCAATCTGATTCCAAGCTCCAAGACTGCTTCCATCACGTGGACTGGGATATGTTTCGTATTGCGTCAAACAACAACATTGACGAATACGCTGATTCGGTGAGCGAGTTCAATAGAACGTGCGTTTAAGATGTCGTTCCCATAGCAACGATTAAAACATTCCCAAACCAGAAACAGTGGATTGGTGGAAGCATTCGCGTGAAACTGAAAGCGCGAACCACTGCTTTTAATCAGGGCAAGGTGACCGGAAACATGACCGAATACAAACAGTGTAGCTATTCCCTCCGCAAGGCAATCAAACAAGCTAAGCGTCAGTATAGAGACAAAGTAGAATCGCAATTCAACGGCTCAGACACAAGAGGTATGTGGCAGGGTCGACAGTCAATCACGGATTACAATAAGAAAACCAGCCCAGTCACGGACCAGGATGTCTTGCTCCCAGGCAGACTAAATAACTTTTTTGCCCGCTTTGAGGACAATACAGTGCCATTGACACGGCCCGCAACCAAATCATGCGGACTCTCCTTCACTGCAGCAGAGGTGAGTAAAACATTTAAACGTGCAGTTCCAGACGGCATCCCCAGCCGCGCCCTCAGAGCATGAACAGACCAGCTGGCTGGTGTGTTTACGGACATATTCAATCAATCCCTATCCCACATGCTTCAAGAGGGCCATCATTGTTCCTGTTCCCAAGAAAGCTAAGGTAACTGAGCTATACGACTACCGCCCCGTAGCACTCACTTCCGTCATCATGAAGTGCTTTGAGAGACTAGTCAAGGACCATATCACCTCCACCCTACCTGACACCCTAGACCCACTGCAATTTGCTTACCGCCCAAATAGGTCCACAGACGATGCAATCTCAACCACACTGCCCTAACCCATCTGGACAAGAGGAATACCTATGTGAGAATGCTGTTCATCGTCTACAGCTCAGCATTTAACACCATAGTACCCTCCAAACTCGTCATCAAGCTCGAGACCCTGGGTCTCGACCCCGCCCTGTGCAACTGGGTACTGGACTTCCTGACGGGCCGCTCCCAGGTGGTGAGGGTAGGTAACAACATCTCCACCCTGCTGATCCTCAACACTGGGGCCCCACAAGGGTGCGTTCTGAGCCCTCTCCTGTACTCCCTGTTCACCCATGACTGCGTGGCCACGCACGCCTCCAAGTCAATCATCAAGTTTGCAGATGACACAACAGTGGTAGGCTTGATTACCAACAACGACGAGACGGCCTACAGGGAGGAGGTGAGGGCCCTCAGAGTGTGGTGTCAGGAAAATAACCTCATACTCAACGTCAACAAAACTACGGAGATGATTGTGGACTTCAGGAAACAGCAGAGGGAACATCCCCCTATCCACATCGATGGAACAGTAGTGGAGAGGGTAGTAAGTTTTAAGTTCCTCGGCGTACACATCACAGACAAACTGAATTGGTCCACTCACACAGACAGCATTGTGAAGAAGGCGCATAATCGATCAAATCACGGAGCGATCTGTATTCAATAGCAGCAAGTCTTGAAATCATGGTACACATTCTCTCTTCCATGAACTTCCTCCTGTGTACTCGATGACAGGAAGTGCCTGTTTCTCATCATGATTTCAAGACTTGCTGCTATTGAATACAGATCGCTCCGTGATTTGATCGATTATTAACGTTTACTAATACCTAAAGTTGGATTACAAAAGTAGTTTGAAGTGTTTTGTCAAAGTTTATAGGCATCTTTAATTTAAAAAAATGACGTTGCGTTTTGAAACAGTGTTATTTCCTGGATCAGATGGTCTTCATAAATGGACATTTTGGGTATACAAGGACCGATTTAATCGAAAAAAAAGACCCAATTGTGATGTTTATGGGACATATAGGAGTGCCAACAAAGAAGCTCGTCAAAGGTAATGAATGTTTTATATTTTATTTCTGCGTTTTGTGAAGCGCCAGCTACGCTAATTATTTTGTTTACGTCCCCTTTGTCGGGGGGTTGCATGCTATCAGATAATAGCTTCTCATGCTTTCGCCGAAAAGCATTTTAAAAATCTGACATGTTGGCTAGATTCACAACGAGTGTAGCTTTAACCTCTTACACTTATGGTGGCGCTATTTCATTTTTGGAAGAAAAACGTTCCCGTTTTAAACAAGATATTTTGTCACAAAAAGATGCTCGACTATGCATATAATTGCTACTGTTCGAAAGAAAACACTCTGACGTGTCCAGAAATACAAATATCTTCTCTGTGCGTGCCCTTTAACGTGAGCTTCAGGCAAAACCAAGATGACTTGGCATCCAGGAAATGACAAGGATTTTTGAGGCTCTGTCTTTCATGATCTCCTTATATGGCTGTGAACGCAAGAGGAATGAGTCTGCCCTTTCTGTCGTTTCCCCAAGGTGTCTGCAGCATTGTGACGTATTTGTAGGCAGATCGTTGGAAGATTGACCATAAGAGACCACATTTACCACGTGTCCGCCCGGTGTCCTGCGCCGAAATTGGTGCGCAAAAGTCACCTGCCAGTATTTTTCCATGGGGCACAGAGAGAGAAGCAAGCTTCCACGAACTGCATGTCAATGAAGAGATATGTGAAAAAACACCTTGAGGATTGATTCCAAACAACGTTTGCCATGTTTCGGTCGATATTATGTAGTTAATCCGGAAAAAGTTTCACGTTGTAGGTGACTGCATTTTCGGTTCGTTTCGGTAGCCAGGCGCAATGTAGAAAACGGAACGATTTCTCCTACACACAGACGCTTTCAGGAAACACTGCGCATTTGGTATGTGGCTGGGAGTCTCCTCATTGAAAACATCAGAAGCTCTTCAAAGGTAAATGATTTTATTTATTTGGTTATCTGGCATTTGTGAAAATGTTGCGTGCTACATGCTACACAAAATGCTATGCTAGCTTTGCATACTCTTACACAAATTAGTCAATTTCTATGGTTCAAAAGCATATTTTGAAAATCTGAGATGACAGTGTTGTTAAGAAAAGGCTAAGCTTGAGAGCAAACGCATTATTTAAATTTTATTTGCGATTTTCAGAAATCGTTAACGTTGCGTTATGCTAATGAGCCTGAGGCTTAGTCACAATCCCGGATCCGGGATGGGGAGTTTCAAGAGGTTAATTGAGTACCCTGCATGTGTGTTTTAATGAAAGTTTGAGTTTTATCGAGTACTATTACTTGTCACTCTGAAATTTCCCCTGATGTTGATCCCTGTACAGGGACAGCAGCCATAACTTAACCTTAGTGCCACTTTTGACATCTATCACCGTGTTGTTTTGGAGAGATCGGAAACCGTAATTGGTTTATTTTATTTCACCTTTATTTCACCAGGTAGGCAAGTTGAGAACAAGTTCTCATTTACAATTGCGACCTGGCCAAGATAAAGCAAAGCAGTTCGACACATACAACGACACAGAGTTACACATGGATTAAAACAAACATACAGTCAATAATACAGTATAAACACGTCTATATACGATGTGAGCAAATGAGGTGAGATAAGGGAGGTAAAGGTAAAAAAAAGGTCATGGTGGCAAAGTAAATACAATATAGCAAGTAAAACACTGGAATGGTAGATTTGCAGTGGAAGAAAGTGCAAAGTAGAAATAAAAATAATGAGGTGCAAAGGAGCAAAATCAATTAAATAAATAAATAGACAAGTTCTTGCCTGGTTTAGGTCTGATCTGTCGGGAAAGATATCAGTTAGTTTCTGTCGATCGTTTGTCCTCCGACAATTCGATGGTAAATTTCGATGTACTTCAAAATTCCGTTCTAAGACCACAACTGTTTTCACGTTATATGCTACCTGTTGGTAATGTCATTCAGAAATGCAATGTCAACTGTCTAGTTATTTCTTCACTGGCTCACTCCTGTTACCATCGAGCGTCTCTCTGGCTTGGGTGTCAAACGTGTTGATCATCCATCATCCATGATCATCCATCCACACAATGATCTTCCTAAAACTGACGGTGTGGCTCATCAAGCTCCAACGGCTTCATCCTCTGCCTCCTCTTCATCCTCTTCCTCCTCTTCCTCCTCTTCATCCTCTTCCTCCTCTTCATCATCTTCCTCCTCTTCATCCTCTTCATCCTCTTCCTCCTCTTCATCATCTTCATCCTCTTCCTCCTCTTCATCATCTTCATCATCTTCCTCCTCTTCCTCCTCTTCCTCCTCTTCCTCCTCTTCTTCCTCTTCATCCTCTTCTCTCCCAGGATATAAAGGGGTCACTGAGTGGGTACTACATCCGAAACTGAGCACATTCCTCTTTGATAGGATACTGTCTTGTGGCTGAGCGATGTTCTTGGTTAGGCAGATATTGTAACTGCATAATCGGTCCGGCACGCTGAGAGATGTCTCTCTCTGTGATTACGGGGGGCCGCACGGATGGGTAAGGCGCATCCATATGTGTTGTTGTTGTTGTTGCTGCCATATCTTTAGGTGGCTCCAAAGGACCACGTTGAAGATTATTAAACTAGTTTGAGTAGGCCGGAGATAAGGATATTGTACTCCTACATTATTAGAGAGACAGTGCGAGAGACAATTTCTCAGTTTAGGGTTCTTTATTGTTGACTGTAGATTAACAACGGTTTACATTTCTGTGCCATGTCACGCAGCTGTGATCTATACACGTAGTGGTCTGGAAATAATAAAACATACATTATAGGAAGGCACATATTGATTTAGCAATAACAAAACAAGATACAGCTCTCTTCTGTTATAATAATACGATGACTGAAAAGAAAATACAGGTAGTTAGCTGTAACAAGACTAGAGCTAAAAAATGACAATGTAGCGAACAATGTAACAGAGCTAACATTAAAAAATTTGAGATATACACAAATGCTGTAATATTGACAAAAAAAATATATGACTTTAACTACTGAAAACTGTCAGTAAACCTGGAGAAACTAATGGTGTACTTACAGTTTGGCTCTCACACACAGTGATAAAGTGGTAAAATAGTTAGAAAATAATAAATGTGCACAACAGCAGATTGTGAGCTGAACTTGGTAATGATTTGAACACTGCAGACCCAAGCTAGCTGTGATTTCGTCATTCACTCTTAAAGGGACAGGCTTTCTTATATATATATGTTCTCTCTCTCGTTCTCTCTCTCTCACTCACTTACTCCTGGGAGCCTAGTTCCTTAGATTTCATCCTTGGTTTCAGATTTTCTAGAGAGTTTTTCACCCATCCTATATCTGCATTGCTTGACCTTTAGGGTTTTAGGTTGGGTTTCTGTAAGGCACTTTGTGGCAAATGTTGATGTAAAATACGTGCCACTTTTTAAAGAGATATGACCTGGCTGAAACCCCGTGGTCAGATACGACCTAGCTGAAACCCTGTGGTCAGATACGACCTAGCTGAAACCCCGTGGTCAGATACGACCTAGCTGAAACCCCGTGGTCAGATACGACCTAGCTGAAACCCCGTGGTCAGATACGACCTAGCTGAAACCCTGTGGTCAGATACGACCTAGCTGAAACCCCGTGGTCAGATACGACCTAGCTGAAACCCCGTGGTCAGATACGACCTAGCTGAAACCCCGTGGTCAGATACGACCTAGCTGAAACCCCGTGGTCAGATACGACCTAGCTGAAACCCCGTGGTCAGATACGACCTAGCTGAAACCCCGTGGTCAGATACGACCTAGCTGAAACCCCGTGGTCAGATACGACCTAGCTGAAACCCCGTG